>NC_083763.1:4630017-4645017 GCF_963514075.1 Conger conger | reverse complement strand
GCCTCCGCCAGACAAGCCCCAGCCGCCAGACTCTCTGCCCCTCAGCCGGACTCTCCCAGAATCCTCTCTGCCCCTCAGCCGGGCTCTCCCAGAATCCTCTCTGCCTCTCGGCAGAAATCCCCCAGAATCCTCTCTGCCCAAGGTGAGGCGTTGGGTGGCTGTGCGTTTCTCCCCGTGCATGATGAGGGAGTGGACAGGCTCCGGTTCTGTCGGGTGCCATGAGCTCATAATATGTTTTTGTTATTAATTTTTTTTTTTTTGCATTTTAGCAGGAAGTCCCATTGAGATCCGAAACCTTTTTACAAGGGAGAGCTGCCTTGGAAATATAAATGTATTCGTGTAGCACCTTTTCATTCAAGGTTTCATCCAGTGCTTTGCAGAAGATAAATTCAATTCAATGCAATTTGTTTGTATAGCGCTTTTCACAGCAGACTGTCCCAAAAATGCTTTACAGACTAACACAAGGGAAGAAAAAAAAATACCAGCCCTCAGCCCCCAAGTACCATATGAGGTAAACAACTTCCGTATGCGGAGAAAAACCCTCAAACAGTGGCCAGAAAAAATTTCAGGAGGAACCCAGCTATGGGGGGGGGTGCCATCCTCCGCTGAGCTATAGGTTGAGATGGTAACAACAAATAAGAAATACAACATGTAAAATGAATGACACTGTATGATGACAATACACTCGCAATGAAAATATTTCAATTGGTGTCTGTTGCCGTGGTGCCAAGTGGTCCTCACCTCTCCCTCCCTCTCTCTCCCTCTCCCTCCCTCTCCCTCCCTCCACCTCTCCCTCCCTCTCTCTCCCTCTCCCTCTCTCTCCCCCTCCCTCTCCCTCTCTCTCTCTCCCTCTCCCCCCCTCCACCTCTCCCTCCCTCTCTCTCCCTCTCCCTCTCCCTCCCTCCACCTCTCCCTCCCTCTCTCTCCCTCTCCCTCTCTCTCCCCTCCCTATCCCTCTCTCTCTCCCTCTCCCCCCCCTCTCCTCCTCTCTCCCCTCCCTCTCTCTCCTTCTCCCTTTCTCTCCCTCTCTCTGTCTCCCTCCCTCTCCCTCTCTCCCTCTCACTCTCTCTCTCTCTCTCCTCTCTCTCCTCCCTCTCTCTCTCCCTCTCCCTCTCTCTCTCCTCCTCTCTCCCCTCCCTCGTTCGCCCACAGGAGCAGGCGGCCCTGGCGTCTGTGGAGGGTGAGAGTGTGGAGTCTCCTCTCCTGGAGTCCTCTCTGAAGAGCCTCAGTGATGGAGAGTCCGTCTCCAAGGTGAGCTGGAGGACTCATTGACCCCCCCCCCCCCCCTCTGTCGCGCTTCCCCGTGTCGTTTACGCTAACGCTGTACCTCGCAACCAACCATACCCCTGCTCCTGTCAAATGGCTGAAGCTAAGCAGGTGTGGGCTTGGTTAGTACTTGGATGGGAGACTTCCTGGGGAAACTAAGTTGCTGCCGGAAGTGGTGTTGTTGGGCCAGTAGGGGGTGATCTTCCCTCTGGTTAAATTACCTCCAGTGCCCCAGCGCAGTGATGGGGACACTGTGCTGTAGGTGATGCTGCCTGACTGTCACTGTGGTCACTAATGATACTCATGACACTCTTCGCAGAGAGTAGGGGGTTCCTCGGTGTCCTGCCTAAGTTCCCAACCTCATTACTGTAGAGCAGATGTAAATGCAGCGATCTGTCGGTCTGTCTGTTTGTCACTCTCGTGTCTCCGCTGCGTTCGCAGAAGCTGAAGTCGTCGGAGAGGAGCGTGGACTCGGACAGCGAGCTCGTCGAGACGCCCGCGCTGGAGCAGGTGAGCGGGCTGAGGGCCGGCGGACATTTTGTGCTTCTCTCACGGGTTACGACTTCAGATTGAGACGCCCAGTCGGATGATAGCTTAGCCCAAGGATCAGCAAATCTGGGCCTCGAATCCAAATCCAGCCCTGGTTTTCTTTTCTCCCAGGGTAATTCACTGAACAGTTTGTGCTACTGATTGGCCAGACTTGACTTCACACCTGACTCCCAGGTGAAGGGAGGGTGGAAAACCAGCAGTTCTAGGCCCTTGATTTGATGATACCTGTCATAAACTATACGGGCTCCCGACCAGATCAGAAAAAAGTTATGAACGGATCCACCTCCTGATTGGTCGCAAGACCTCACACCTGTCAAATGAAAGCCCACCTTGGCCATATTGTTTTGACACGAAAAATTTGAGTCAGTCGGATCGGCTCAGAACGGTACAGTAATTTTGTACGAGTGTCCGTGGGGGGAAGGCAACTCTCAGAGGTGGTGTGTGACAAAGCAGCTGTGTTACTGAGTCAGATTGTGTGTGAGATATTACACAATGCACATAGTTGTGTTTACTGAGCCGGTCATAAGCCGGTGTGAAATGAGTTTCAGAGGTGGAAATGGGTCTAACCATTCCTGCGCTTACAGTTTCTCAGATGGAACTGCTCTGCGATTGTAGTGCAATTGCCATATGTTCAAAGAAAAACAAAAGCTTGTTTTTTTGTTTTTTTTTGTCATAAATGTTTGTTGTTTGCAAGGGATTGTTCTGAGTGCGGTTAAATATTAATGTTAGCGCTCCCTTGTGCAAACATGTTTTCTGATATTGCCTTTATTTAGAGCACTGTTCTCTCGAAGATTTCTAAGAGCTCCAGTAAGCTCCTCTCGGGTGATTCGGACCCGGCCGTCTCCCCCCCGGCCCCCCTGCCGTCCTCCTGCACCAGTCCCGACTTCCAGCACTGCAGTCGAGGTACGCTAACGCTAGCCACCACGCGCTATGCTATTAACCCAATGGCGCTAGGCCTGTAGCCTATAAGATACATGACTGGGACCCGGGTGGTTGTTGGTTCAAGCCCTAGTGTAGCCACAGTAAGATCAGTGCAGCTGTTTGGCCCTTAACCCCTCATTGCTCCAAGGGCGGGGATTGTCTCCCGCTTAGTCTAATCAACTGTGAGTGGCTTTAGATAAAAGCGTCAGCTAAATAACAAATAATTGGTTATTATTATTACTATTATTAGTCACTGCAGCTCTTTCGAACGGAACCTGTAGGCCTTCTCACAGACGGTCTCCTCACAGGAACGCCTTCGCCACGGCCAAAAATAAGAAGGTGTCTACGAGGGGTCGTCTCTTTTTTATTTTTACATTTGTTGAGTCACCGTTTTCTTTGCTTTCTACTGTACTATGGTCTTTTTTTCTCGCTGATTAGTTCCTTTCATGGCAGAGCAACCAGCCTGTAGGCATTGTGAGGAAACGCATCCTTCAAGTGAAGCCAAGTGTTCAAATCTTTATGCATTCATTTTGCCTGTGTCTCTAACTCTAATTAGGTACCGAGCTTTTGATATGCGTTTGATGTCCTGTAGCTTCTCTCCGTGTGTGGCTTGTATTGATGAGAAGCCTCTTGAAATGTTAAAAGACAAATTCAGCTCTTCACAGTCTGAAAACATCAGTGCATTGCGCCATACTGCAGAGCATAGCCTGGAACAGCATTTACATGACATTAATGGCATTTGGCAGACGCTCTTGTCCAGAGTGACGCACAGTTGATTAGACTAAGCAGGAGACAATCCTCCCCTGGTGCAATGCGGGGTTAAGGGCCTTGCTCAACGGCCCAACGGCTGTGCGGATCTTATTGTGGCTACACCGGGATTAGAACCGCCGACCTTGCGTGTCCCAGTCCTTTACCTTAACCACTACGCTACAGGTGGTCCAGCACAGGAGGGGAACTCACCGCTCCTTCCAAAATTTGCAAAGTCAGGGCTGTCGGGTCGTTTTCCAGCTGAAGGCGTTCGCGTTCGCCTTCCTGTTCTTTCGAGATCCGAAGGGTAGCGCTTTACAGTTCATAACCATAAAACAAGTCATAAACTGCGCCAAGTTAGCCCTGATTTAAGCCCTGATTTAGCTTGCGATATCCCCCCAGAGTTTGGTATAGCTTAGCATATGCTCTCTGAAAGCGTACCTCAGCTTAAACGCCCCCCCGACTGATCTCAGGGGACTCTGCGATGGTGGTACACAACAATAAGCTCGCGCTAGTGTGCTGCTACAGAGCTCCTCGTGGATATCAAACGGCGCTGAAATTCTCTCTGACGCTCTGCCAGGTTTTACCTTGCCAAGGGGGGCAGCTGAAATTCAAAGTTTTTTTTAAAGACGTTTTGAAGGGTAGAGTTTTGCCAGCAGTAGGGATTGAGTGATGGTTCTCAGGGGATTTTGCTTGCTCTCTTATTTTTCCACATTCATCAATAGCTATTTTCTTCTGTTGAGTAAAGTCCATTTTTATAGCATAATTTAACAGTGACTAAAGGGCACTACTGTATGAAAAAAAATATCTGGGGAGTCTTAGGTTGGGGTCCTCCTTTTGAAACTCACGTAGCATGTGACCCAGTCTTTACATTACAGATGTATGACAAGGCAGTATATAGCGGGGTATTTACTGAATTAATTCAGGTTCAGTAATTCGATCAAGGGTACAATGGCAGGGTCCTACCAGCAAATGTACCCTATAACCTCACAGTTGTAAGCAAAGTTCCCCAACCGTTATGCTCCAATACCACTGTTTAGCTTTGACTACAGGTTAATGGAGTGGTAGGCAAGGAGGACCGCATCTGTTTCTGGATTTCATGCAAACTTCTGGCCTTAATTACCTAATTAGCCTTAACATCTGGCACCATTTTAGCTACATTTAATTACATTTACATTACATTAAGGACTTAAATGACCTTGTTCTTGTGTCCCTATATGACACCTTCTAGGAACTAATCTACGAGTCAACCAGGGTTGGTGTGCATAGCCATTTCGTGAATTTAGCCAGGGTATGTGTTGGCAACAAACAACTGCATACACATCGGCCCTCCAAGACCTGAATTCAGTTAAATTCGGTTCAATTTTATTTACAGAGGACTGTTACAAAGACACTCAACAGAGTAACAGAAGAGCAAAAAGTGAAAGGGCAAACACCATGCCAGAGCCCCAAAATAGCAAGTACAGGGGGGTACAAACCCCCCCCTCAAACAGGGAACTGCCCACCCCGGTTTAATTCCTCACTCTTACTGTAAGGAAAGAGAGAGAATCTCAGCCACTGTCAGCGGTCCAGGCCCTGTTTCTGTTCTCCCCTGGGGTTTGTGGATAGCTCTAATGTATGCTAATGCTAACGTTTCTCCCTTTTCTCCGTAGACCCCGCCACATGCCCCATCGTCCCAGGGCAGGAGACGGTCATCGAGATCTCCAAGGGCCGGTCCGGCCTGGGACTGAGCATCGTCGGGGGGAAAGACACGCAACTGGTGAGCCACGCCTTCACACTCTCCCCTCTGCCGGTGTAAAGCGTGTGGAGCTAGCGCGTTCGCGTGTGGAGCTAGCGCGTTCGCGTGTGGAGCTAGCGCGTTAGCGTGTGGCGCTAGCGCATTAGCGTGTGGAGCTAGCGCGTTGGCGCGTGGAGCTAGCGCGTTGGCGCGTGGAGCTAGCGCATTAGCGTGTGGAGCTAGCTCATTAGCGTGTGGAGCTAACACATTAGCGTGTTGACCTAGCACTTTAGCATTTGGAGCTAGCGTGTTAGCATGTGTAGCTAACGCGTTAGCGTGTTGAGCTAGCACATTAGCGTGTGGAGTTAGCATGTTAGACTGTGGAGCTAGCACGTAAGCGTTATTGTGGGAATGCTCGACAGCACTGGTTCTCGGTCCTGAGGGCCCACTGTGTATGCCGGTTTTCGTTCCAACCAGTCACGATCCAAGAATTTTAATGAGCTCTTAACGTCTCTGAATTAGGTACTTGTCATGTTTAGAGGGAATATTCACCCTGTTATGTCTGAAAATGCTGTCCACGCCATGAATAATTAGTCTTATCAAATGCTCATATTCTGCTTACTGCGTTATGTTGCAAACAATAACATCTTTTTTTAGCTGATCAGATAAAGTCTCAGCTTGTCAGGTTGCAGAGTACCGGTGTTTAATTTCTTTCATAATTTTTCCGTTCGGCTTATTAACACAATGCAGGTTTGTCTCATTATCATTTTCTTTGTATTTGAATACTTCATTATCGACCAGATGGCCAGATGTCCACACTTTCGCCAATTAGGACCCTGCTGATTCACCTCAGTCTTTAATTTGATGTAAAAAAAAAAAAATTCCCCTCTTCATAATCTGTTTTAAGAGGGTAAATATTCCGTCTAAATAAGTTTTTTAAAAAAATGGTTGGCATTTATATAGCGCCTTTATCCAAAGCGCTGTACAATTGATGCTTCTCATTCACCCATTCACACACATACTCACACACCGATGGCGATTGGCTGTCATGCAAGGGACCGACCAGCTCGTCAGGAGCATTCGGGGGTTAGGTGTCTCGCTCAGGGACACTTCGACACAGCCCGAGCGGGGGATCGAACCGGCAACCCTCCGACTGCCAGACGACTGCTCTTACTGCCTGAGCCAATGAGACGACTGCTCTTACTGCCTGAGCCAATGAGACGACTGCTCTTACTGCCTGAGCCAATGAGACGACTGCTCTTACTGCCTGAGCCAATGAGACGACTGCTCTTACTGCCTGAGCCAATGAGACGACTGCTCTTACTGCCTGAGCCAATGAGACGACTGCTCTTACTGCCTGAGCCAATGAGACGACTGCTCTTACTGCCTGAGCCAATGAGACGACTGCTCTTACTGCCTGAGCCAATGAGACGACTGCTCTTACTGCCTGAGCCATGTCGCCCCCAAGTACTTGATTTAGGGAAGTGAACAGTTTGATAAAATTCTGGGATACTGTTGTTAGAACTTGAACCAGCATACACTGTGCTTTGAGAACCACTGCTCAACAGGCCCCAACCATTACATTACATTACATTACATT
This sequence comes from Conger conger, assembly GCF_963514075.1. NCBI lineage: Eukaryota > Metazoa > Chordata > Actinopteri > Anguilliformes > Congridae > Conger > Conger conger. Next base: position 4,638,217 of record NC_083763.1, on the reverse strand, counting down.
ACACAGCATTTAGCAGACGGTCTTATCCAGAACGATGTACAACGAAGTGCAGATCAAACACACGTACAAGTGTGAAGAGGACCCGAGAGGACAGTACAGTCCCGAGTCCTAGCGTGACCGTACAGATACAATCGGAACCCTTGAAGAATACATCAACTTACAAACTATCCTAGGCCACCAGGCCATCTCTGAGTTGTCCAACAGTATTAGATTTGACCGTTTAAACTGCCCAAAAAAGAATGGGATAAATGTTCTCTGCTCACTTTACAAATTATGCTCCTGACCCCCAAAAAGCAGTGCCCCCCCCCCCCCCCCCCCTCCTCGTTCTGACCGCATATTTTACTGAAATGGAGATGGTTTATGGGCGATTCTCACGCCCCGGCCTGCTAATGGCTCTTCGCCTGGCTCCGGGGCTGGAAATGGGACACGAATCGACGCGGGGAGGAAACGGGTCGATTAAAAACGGGGATCCATTAAAGCTCGCTGATAAATATTTGTGAAAATTGCTGCCATTATCGTGTCATTAGCCGGTCACGTGGCCGCCGGCTCTGTAGCTAAACGCCAGGAACTGAGAATCCGCTCGTGTTTCACTCCTCTGTTTTGCATAATCGCTGGTGCTTGCGTAAGCGCTGTCTGCTTTTGACATACGGCCGCTTCAGAAAGTGCTCCTCTGTCACTTTTAGCGCACTTTATTGTGTTGTAGATTTCATTTTAAACCGATAAAATGTTTGCAGAGGAGGAATTTTAAACAGCAGGTCCCCCTTGAGGGTCAGAGAACAAGGAAACAAGTCTTCATACGCCGCACGATTAGAGTAGGCCTGGCCCAGCGAACGCAGAAATGTTCTCACAATGTTACTGGAATGTTTTCTCACTGTTATGACACTTGCCCCTACAAGGCAGCAACTTTGTGGGAACGTTTTGTTTTTAGCTGGATGCATCTTCAGTAACAGTGCGTGCACAGAGAGGGTGAAGACTGACTCACACCACTCTGCAGTTTTAACCTCCTGAGTGAAGTATTTTACTCAATTGAACATAGTTCAAGTGCTTGGCATGACACACATGTTGCAGTGAAAATAATAAAAAATATATATATTTAATTTCATTTTAATTGAATGTCCCTGAGGTTAAGAGAAGTACTGTGCAGTGAAATGGAATGTTCTCGTTTGAGGAACGCAGGGTCTCAGGAGGTTAACATCATTCCGGCTCTACAGAAAGGAGTGCGTGCGTTGTGGGTGTTTTCCGCACCGTCTCGAAGGCGCTCTCCGCCGCACCTGCTGATGGGAGTGCGGCACAGGGGCTGCGTCGTGTTGCTGAACATCCCTAATCACTCAGATAAGCAGTACCCGCGCTCCCAGACCAAAGGGCCCCCCGAGCCGTCAGTCAGATTAACCGCCACCGACGTGCGGAGAATGCCAGAGCCCTGGGCTCTTCCCCGCCGTTAGCATCCTTCTCTGCGCCTGTGCTAGGCTAGGCTAGGCTAGGCTAGGCTAGGCTAGGCTAGGCTAACGCTCTGAGACGCGACATTGCGAGCCCGGCCGTTCGTGAACGCCGCAGTGTGGGGAAAACGCACCGTGAAAGCGTCACGTAGGAGAGCCGGCGTGTCGCGGGTAGCTGGCTGCAAATCACACACAGCCCTGCGGTCGTTTATTCGATATTTGCCTGAGTCAACCAGCCTTTGCACGAGCGTCGGGAGAGTCAAGAGTCAGTCGACGGCGAGAATTACACTGAGGAGCAGACATGCGTAAAACATTAGATCTATTCCAGGAGGACACAGTGAGAGTAAAAACATTAATACAGATGGAGGATGTCAGAGTGTGGTCTGTAACAGGGTGCACACAGTGAGAGTAACATTAATACGGATAGAGGATGTCAAGAGTGTGGTCTGTAACAGGGTGGACACAGTGACAGTAACATTAATAGAGAGTAAGAACACTAATACAGATAGAGGGTCTGTAATGGAGAGGGTTGCTGTAACAGGGTGGACACTTATAGAGAAAGAGTATTAATACAGATAGAGGATGTGTAATGCAGAGTGTGATCTGTAACAGGGTGGACACAGTGAGAGTAACACTAATAGAATAAGAACATTGAAGATGGGCTGTAACAGGGTGGACACTAATAGAGAAAAAACATTAATACAGATAGCGGATCTGTAGTGGAGAGGGTTGCTGTAACAGGGTGGACCCTAATAGAGAAAGCGCATTAATACAGATAGAGGGTCTTTAATGAGAGGGTGAGCTGTAACAGGGTGGACCCTAATAGAGAAAGGGCATTAATACAGATAGAGGGTCTTTAATGAGAGGGTTGCTGTAACAGGGTGGACCCTAATAGAGAAAGGGCATTAATACAGATAGAGCGTCTTTAATGAGAGGGTTGCTGTAACAGGGTGGACCCTAATAGAGAAAGAGCATTAATACAGATAGAGGGTCTTTAATGAGAGGGTGAGCTGTAACAGGGTGGACCCTAATAGAGAAAGGGCATTAATACAGATAGAGGGTCTTTAATGAGAGGGTTGCTGTAACAGGGTGGACCCTAATAGAGAAAGGGCATTAATACAGATAGAGCGTCTTTAATGAGAGGGTTGCTGTAACAGGGTGGACCCTAATAGAGAAAGAGCATTAATACAGATAGAGGATCTGTAATGAGAGGGTGCGCTGTAACAGGGTGGACACAGTGAGAGTAAGATCATTAATACAGATGGAGGATCTGTAGTGGAGAGGGCTGCTGTAGCAGGGCTGTGTGCTCTGTTCTTCTGAGGAGGAGTGGTGAGTCACCAGCTGCTGTAGCCCGCGGCTTCGCATCCCGGCTCTTGTTCGGTTTGATGCGGCTGAATGGAGTGGAGGAGATTGGAGCAGCGGGGGACCGGGATGGCCCCAGGCAGGGGTACGCCGGGCCCAGCCGGGCACAGAGAGCCCTCGGTCCCACTGTGGGGCCTCTCAGCAGACCGCACGAGGCGGGGAAAGAACAAACGTTAAACTAACGCTTACCTGCGGGACAGAACAAACGGTCAACTGACGCTTACCTGCGAGGAAAGGACAAACGTTCAACTAGCGGATACCAGCCAGGAAAGGACAAGCGTTCAACTAACGCTTACCTGCAAGGAAAGAACAAACGGTCAACTGACGCTTACCTGTGTGGAAAGAACAAACGTTCAACTAACGCTTACCTGTGTGGAAAGAACAAACGTTCAACTAACGCTTACCTGCGAGGAAAGGACAAACGTTCAACTAGCGGATACCAGCCAGGAAAGGACAAGCGTTCAACTAACGCTTACCTGCAAGGAAAGGACAAACGTTGAAATAACGCTTACTGGCCAGGAAAGGGCAAACAAACGTTCAGCTAACGCTTACCTTCATGGAACGAAAAAACCTTCAACTAACGCTTACCTGCGGGAAAGAACTAACGTTGAAATAACACTTACTTGCTTGGGAAGAACAAGTGTTCACCTAACGCTAACCAGCCAGGGAAGGGCAAACAAACATTCAACTAATGCTTACCTGCGTGGACAGAACAAGTGTTCACCTAATATGGTGATATTTGTGATTTTGTTGTGTTGTCACGTACACTGTAGAATCATCTCTGCAATGAGGCACGGAAGTAGTGAATGATGATATTTGCGTTCAGAGAGAACGTTTTTCTTATCTGAGCGATAACCGCGTTGGTCATCACCATCCACAAACCCCTGCCATTCTCAGCCCACTGGGACCAAAATGAGTGCAGTCTACTCTAACATTACTTTCTGCATTTTCTCCCATGAGTCAAGCACTTGTTAAACTCCTGCCTCAAAACGGAGGCTCTGATTGGTAGTTGCTGTCTGATGAGCTGGTAACACCTATGGTGACCCTGTACGTGTATGCGAGACCGTCATCAGCGTATCACCCCATCTGACTGATGAAGGGAATGCGTCTCAGTGTTTGAATTTAGCGTAGGCTTTCTGAAGTTTGTCTGAACATTACGGCTGCAATCAAAATCCTCTTTCTATCAGGTCGCCTTGATTTAAATCTGCAGAAATGTGTATGATGTATTGCGCTGTTTGAGAAATGAACTGGCAAGCTCTCCCGTCCCTACCTGAACCCTTTTCCACAGGCGCTTAATGTTGCTTTAAGGGCTTACAGCCCTCTCCTTGACAACAGGAACAAGGTTTTATGGCTGAACGAGTTTATGGGTGAACGTATCAGAGGAAGCGTATGCACCTCTCGACCAGACCTGGGTCAAATACATATTTGTTCTGGATTCAAATAGTTTTCTACGCTTTACTGAGCCTGCCTGGTGTGAGGGAGCCTTTGAAATACCCTCTGCAAACCACACCTGGTCCTCTTAGCTGCCAACTGTGGTATGCTAGTCTGGTAGTTGATTGTACACTTCAAGGGTTCTGATTATCTGGTTACACTAGGACTCGGAACTGTACTGTCGTCTCAGGTCACACTTTTACTTGTGTTTGATTTGCACTCTGTTGTACTCTGGATAAGAGCGTCTGCTAAATGCCTTGTAATGTAATGTAATGTAATGCATGGTTGTGCCAGTCAAAACCAAAAGATCACAGAACAGAATTTGAATCCTTAACGAATATGTATTTGACCGCAGTCTGATCTCAAACTAGGGGTTCTGATCTAGGGGGTCTTAATTCTGTCCATGTCCTGACCTCTAATAGCCAATCACCGTTGGCGTGTGAGTGTGTGTATGAACGGGCGAATGAGAAGCATCAATTGTACAGCACTTTGGATAAAGGCGCTATATAATTGCCAACCGTTTGCCATTATGAGCTGAGAGGAATAACTGATTCTAGATCAGCCTTCCGACTCTAAGGCAGAGGGACATACACATTACATTACTGTACATTATTGGCATTTGGCAGATGCTCTTATCCAGAGCGACGTACTGTTGATTAGACTAAGCAGGAGACAATCCTCCCCTGGAGCAATGCAGGGTTAAGGGCCTTGCTCAAGGGCCCAACGGCTGTGCGGATCTTATTGTGGCTACACCGGGATTAGAACCACCGACCTTGGGTGTCCCAGTCATTTACCTTAACCACTACGCTACACAAACTAAACACGTCGGCCGGACCGTGAATGTGTCTAAAGCGGCTCTGTCTCCCCCCCCCCCCCCCCCCCCCCAGGACGCCATTGTGATCCACGAGGTGTACGAGGAGGGGGCCGCGGCCCGAGACGGCAGGCTGTGGGCCGGAGATCAGATCCTGGAGGTGAGCACCCCGCCGTCTCTCGCCAACGTTCTCACAGTGTTGCTGCCACGTTGTGCCAACGTTATGACGCTGATACAACATTGCAGTAACATTGTGTGAACAGTCAGATCTGTTACCTCTTCAGCTGTGGAAAGAAATAACACGTCTCCCCTCCTGTTTCTAATAGGATGCTCTGTAGAAGGTTGCTGTTGGTATAACTAATGCAAGAGCCCCACCTGCTGGCCAGGAAGTGTAATGACATGCTGTAGGAAATGCGCTATAGCACAAACTCTCCTTTTGTACTGAAGTGACAATGCTCATGACGCCGGGCTGTTTAGCCTGGCCAGTGAAGGACACGGTGTCTGAGTGCTGAACTGTATGCGATTTGCGTGCATGTGTGTATCTGTATGCTATGTGTGTGTGTGTGTGTGTGTGTGTATCTGTATGGGATGTGTGTGTATCTGTATGTGTTGTGTGTGTGTGTGTGTGTGTGTGTGTGTGTGCGTGCGTGCGTGTGCGTGTATCTGTATGTGGTGTGTATGTGATGTGTGTGTGTATGCTGTGTGTATGCGTTGTGTGAGTGTGTGTGTGTGTGTGTGTGTGTGTGTGTGTGTATCTGAAACTGTAAACGTGTGTACAGGTGAACGGATCTGTAACTGCACACGTGTGTACAGGTGAACGGATCTGTAACTGTGTACCTGTGTACAGGTGAACGGATCTGTAACTGCGTACGTGTGTACAGGTGAACGGATCTGTAACTGTGTACCTGTGTACAGGTGAACGGATCTGTAACTGTGTACCTGTGTACAGGTGAACGGATCTGTAACTGCGTACGTGTGCACAGGTGAACGGACCTGTAACTGTGTACGTGTGAACGGATCTGTAACTGCGTACCTGTGCACAGGTGAACGGAGTGGACCTGCGCAGTGCGGCTCATGAGGACGCCATTGCGGCTCTGAGACAGACTCCGCCCAAAGTGCGCCTGACGGTGCTGCGGGACGAGAGCCAGTACCGGGACGAGGAGAACCTGGACGTGTTCCGCGTGGAGCTGCAGAAGAAGAGCGGCCGCGGCCTGGGCCTCAGCATCGTCGGCAAGCGGTAACCATGACCGTCGTCGCCACGACCGCCGTTACCGCGAACACCTGCACCGCAGCCACTGTCTCCACGGCCACCGTCACTGCAACCACTGTCACCATAACCACCGTTACCACGACTGCCGTCACCATGACCACCGTTACCGCGATCACCTGCACCGCAACCACTGTTACCATAACCACCGTTACCGCTACTGCCATCACCATGACCACCGTCACTGCAACCACTGTCACCATAACCACCGTTACCGCGACCGCCATCACCATGACCACCGTTACCCGCGACCACTGTCACCATGACGGCCGTCACCACGACCGCAGTCACCACAACCACCGATCGTTGCCATGACCGCCGTCGCCATGACCACCTACACTACAACCACCGTCTTCATGACAGCCGTCGCTACTACCACAGTCACCACAACCACCGACCGTCGCCACGACCACAATCACCGGGCAACGCCTTTGAATCCCTAGTGCTTTAGCCTAGAGATGCCCAGCTACACGTTCATTCAAACCTATATTCAGGGGACTAATCTGCCATAACTACACTTCCCATAGGGCAACATTAGCTGGTGGTAAAGGTAAATGGACTGTATTTATATAGCGCCTTTATCCAAAGCGCTGTACAATTGATGCCTCTCATTCACCCGTTCATACACACACACTAACGGTGAAATACTGCCATGCAGTCATCTCGTCAGGTTAGGTGTCTCAGCGACACATGAACACACCCCGGGCAGGGAATCGAACCGGCAACCCTCCGACAACCGCTATTACAAACTGATCTACAAGCCAAATTTGACGGCGTAATTCCTTAAGCTTCCTTCATCCGGCTAGCAGGACAGTCTTGCAGGATTGCTATGTGCCGTTCCTTACGCGGTGCTACTGTTTCAGTGAGATTTGTAACCCGACACGACACCGGCGCTGTTGAGGGCGAAGCGCTGTCAGAGGGAGTGTTTGCGCTGGAAAGTGTTGTGTAAACATGCAGATAATAACGTCGTGAAGATTACAGCAACAACGCCGGCGTTTCAGTCAGACCGGATGAGCAGCCTGAGCCTGCCTGGACCGCTATCAGCCCTGAACAACGAGAGAGACAGCCCGGCCTCTTAACGTGATTATCTCCGCCGATTTTAAACGGCGACGGGGCGTCCTGTCGCTAACCGCCCGAGCCTGACGGTACGCCGGAGTGATGCTAACGCTCCTCACGGCTAGGCTAGCGGGAACGCTAAACCCCCGAGAGCACAAACAGAACGTCTCCGTTCCTCCTGGAGCGGGCGCGGAACGGCGCGCTGGCGGGCGACACGTCCCGTCACACGCGGAGCGCGGCCGACATCGATCAAGAGGGTGTCGCCTGCTCGTTAGCGCCCGCTAATGAGGTCGTCACGGCGACGGCGCGGCGGGACTGCTAATGAACGCCGAGCTCCGCTGTGAGGCCGGCGAGGGTTAGCGGTTAGCCGGTAGCGTAGCCCATCGCTCATCTCCCATCTCCCCCCCCTACGGTCCGCAGGCCCCCCCCCCCCAGGTCAAACGCCCTCCACTGGGACCCGTTTAGCCCTGTGGGGGGCTGGCTGGCGGGAGGTGGAGAGGGGGAAATGAGGAGGGTCAGGTGACTGCTGGTGGATGTGTGCGTGAGGGCAGAACGTCTCGCTTAAGTAGGTTAGCGCTGTTGCGTAGCGGTTAGCGCTGTCGCCTCGCGAGAACGAGGTTCTGGGTTCGAATCCCGACCGGCCAGATCCTCTCTGTGCGGGAGGTTGCGTGTTCTCCCCCGTGTTCAAGTGGGCTTACTCCAGGTGCTCCGGGTTTCAGTGTGAGGCTGATGGTACAAACGCAGTCGAAATACGATGTCGATAATTTGTCCCACAAGAAACATGGCGGTGCCCATAGAACGCTTTTCACAAGCCCATGGATAGTCAATGGGTGGTGT
>NC_083763.1:4616169-4623669 GCF_963514075.1 Conger conger | reverse complement strand
CCTAACGCTCCCCTTGGTTTGTGCTGATTCACCATGGCTCATGTTCACCCCATACACACCGACGGGACGCGGAGGGGGAGCCTTCGCCCCGTCCCCCGTCCCCACGTCCCGCGCTCCTTCAGCTTCCCAACACGGCGGCGCGTTACCGTGGAGACCGCCGCTCGCCGGCCTTTCCGGAACGCGCCGGAGACGGCAGGAAACCGGCGACCGCAACAGCCCAACACTTCCTGTGCAAGTTACGGGGAGTGGCTGCTGTGAAACCAATCATCTCCAGGACTCCAGTCTCCAATCGCAGGAGATGATCTGCCCTCCCGCAGCTTAAGGGGCGGGCCTTGGCTTCCGCCGTCGCCCAATGACATTCCCGGGGAGGAGGAGTCACCCCTCCCCACACACTGTACCTCGGTATCAGCTGATCCCTTTAAGCACATCGCGGTCCGTGCGTTTTATCCACTCTGTCGTTGTAGCGTCTCCCGTCGCCGATGAGGTGTTTTTGAACACATTCCAGCTGTCAAACCAGTGTGATTCACCTCAACTGTTCTGTGTCTGTGTCTTGTGGTCTTTGGGGGGATGAGTCGTGAAGACCTGGGTTGTGAATAATCGCAGATGTTGAACGGATATCGTGAGCGTTTTTTTTGAATGTAGCAAAAAGGCCTTTCCCCCTGGGTTGCTTCAGTCCACAGTGTACGGCTGAAGATGGGTAGAAGGACAGGTGGACAAAATGGTGGACTCGTTTGTACTGAAAGGCATTAGTGCAGCAACATATTTCAATATGAAACGACCGGCAACAGTGGATATTGTATGTGTGCAAAATATATAGACTGCCGATGCTCTTTTCCCAGTCTGTTATCAAGTCTTCATCATCCACTTGTATCTAAGGTCAACTGTTGAGTGTTAGTAAAAAAAAACAAAAAAAAAAACATGATCATTTCAAAATGGCTCCATGAAGAAAACAGCGGTATAATGTATGGCATGCCACCATTACCTAACTTAAAATGGGCCAGGTAGATTTCCGCGCGTAGAGCACATTTGGCAATATCCACATCAGAGTATATATTTGTATCGCGTCGAGTTGACTCGGTGTTGTCTTTATAATGTCTCTCGGTATATCGGTGCAATGGCAGACGTGATTGTAGGGCAGTTAGGGCTTCTTATTCGTATTGTCGAAGAGCTGTGGATCCCAGGACGTGTTCCGTCACTTTAGAAGGTTTAAATTCCCTTTTCTCAGCTCACGTCTCCTCCACACACTTTGTTACTTATTGAATATTAATATTGCTTAATAGTACTACGAAGTCAGTTAATTTCTAAAAGAGCCATCAGTGTATCAGTACAGAAAAGGCGCCTAGTTATAAGAATTGGCAGGATGAGCAAATGCCGTTTTTAAATTAAATTTTCCAGTGAATACTGCGATTGCCATTTATTTTAATGCATACGTGTAGATTAGTGCATTCTCATTAACATTGAATCTTTTTTCAAGCTGATCGGTACGATTAACATTGTTAATATTGTAGTTGTAACGATGCCCAATTATTTTCACTCGGTCTTATTTTTGTTAATATGTAATTTATTTCTTTCATCGTGTCGTTTCAGCATGTCGTAGCCTAATCCATTTCGTCCGCTGTTTTTATCCTTTGGTTATGGTGTGGGCTTGTTGGCGCTTCGTTGCGCGACGCGTCTGTGCATCTCGCTACCGCTGACAATGACAGGAAATCCTGTCCCCGAGGTGACGCTGCGGCCACGTCGCGCTGACCCGCGGGAGGCCACACGGAAAGAGGCGCAGGTTTCACCGTGAACGCGACTGCACCCCCACACCAAGGAAGACCGTAAAGTCCGTGTGTGATCCCCGTTCGTTCGCTACAGTATAAGACATGCCCTTTTGTGTCCGTGTCTCCTCCGTAGTGCCTGGTGGTGTTTAATTCCGCGTCGCCGTGCCATGGATAGCTTCAACTCTGAAGGCCAGGGATGGGCAACTCAAGTCTTGGAGGGTCGGTGTGTAAGCAGGATTTTGCTGCCACCAGTTACCCTGGGTCAATCGGCTCATTCGCCATGTCCACCGTGACCCATCAATTCGTAAATTAGACCACAACAACATGCTACAACGCAAGAACATCTATCAGCTGCTTATCACGGAATGTGCTTAAAAGTGACAGATCATGTAAATGATTGGGCTTGTTAAATAATTAAAAGCAGAAGTTGGTCTGAAATCCAGAAACCGATACGGCCCGCCTTGCCCATCCCAGTAGTCTAGGTAGCAAGCGAATCCTTCACCTGCGTACTGTCTTGTGACAACCCCCTAGTGACGTGGGTCTCTAGTCAGAATTCAGTCGACATTACGTAGGTATTTTTTAATGGTTCAGCCTGTTCCACGCGTCCATTTTCAGCAATAGCCTCGCCGGTATCGTCTTCTCTCGTTAGCCTTGGTTTTCTTTGCGCGGATTCTTCGACGCCTGGCACGTCTTTGTTTCAGATTCGTGTGCCTGACCCACTTTTTTCTGGCGGTGTGTGTCTGTTTTATTGTTTTTGTGACCAGAAAAAAGAACAGCAAATCCCCATCTCAGTCTTAAGCGCTGTAATCGGAATCCTGTAACCCAGAATACAGAATTTCACGCCACATAATGACTGACGGCTAGTCCCATGTAGTGCCATGAAAATATATTTATATTGTCATAATATGTCATTGATTGATGGAAGATATGTTTTCAGATCCAAAGAAATTAAAATACATATATTAGATATATAATGACAAATGAATGGAGCTGTAATAAAAATAAATATATGTGAATATGAATTATTTAGTCTTGTTTGGTGAATTTAATGAATTTAATTGAATGCATTTGTCCTAGTTTGCATTGGTGTGTCAAATTCCTGGTTGCGTCTTTTTAAACTTATCTTCCAGTAAATGCAGTCATGGAGTCTTTGACATTCACTATCAGAAAGTTCTGGAAGCCTACAGGAAGTTAGTTTTGTATGCGTGTGCCGGTAAAACCTCCAAAATGAATCTGTCAGCATTTCAGACATGGAATACGAGACTGTGCAGGCCAGAGAATGTGTGCAACAGTATTTCCTAACTGTTGAAAGGTTAAACGTTGAAAAGAAAGTCCAATGTACTGTCGGTTTACGCATTATTCCTAAATTCCACTCCAGACACAAGACTTTCCATGTAAAATCTTAATCATTAAATCGCATTTCAGACCTTGAACTTTTGTGAAAGGGGTTGTCATGAGTCATTGCCTAAAATGACAGGACCATGCTCAACGTTTCATTTCAGTTAACACATTTATTGCCTTTTATTTGAGTAAAAAATGACAAAGTGCGCGAAATGAAAGCACATGAACTTCTAGCTATATTTTTACTTCACATTGTTAAGCTTCACATTGTTACCTACTCAAAACGATTCATTCAGATTAATGTAGAAGTTTACACAAGGCGAATGCTGTGCTTCAAAATGTCAAACCACTAAACCGGTCAGAAAGCAGAAATGGTTTCCATAGTAACGCTACAGTATTGACTTCTGCTGATAATATAAAATCAATCGATGCCTGCTGGTGAACAAGAAGAAATAGGCTAAAGATCGATGAATACAAAATTGAAGCTCCGTAATTATGAAATGCCTATCAGTTAAGAGTTCTGTAAAGTGGGTTCGAGTGGGCAGAAACTGCAGTATTCACGCTAGAGATGTTTGATTTACCCAATTTCTTGATTTGATCGTCAGCGGGGGTTTTCACCCTGCTGTATTTTCTCCTCTGTCCACCATCCCCATTGACCTCGGTAGGACTCGTGTATGGTTGAAGAGAAGGTCTGTGCTAAATTTGGAGTATTTATTTGACATTTACCGAAGGGCTGGCCAGTGTTAAAGCGTCGGTGTGTACTGGGGTGTGGAGTGATCTAAATGCCAGTGTGTGTGAGTGGATGGGAGGGGTAACAGGGGATTGTGTGTGTTTGACATTAATCACATTGCTGTGATTTTGTCGTCTTCGCTTTTCTGGATGGCCACGTTCTCGTACGCGTTCTCGTGATCGCTGGTTCTGTAAGACAGATACATTTTGAATACATACTCACACATCGACAGTGCGCTCCAGAATTATTGGAGTTATATAACTCCTTCATGAGCACTATATAGCACATTCATAAGTGCTACATAAGCATTCGTAAGCTCTTATGTCAATAACCGCAAATAGGCATATGGTGCCTTGTCGACATTGATGCAGCAAGTCACATTACCAGGACATGCCAAGTGAGCTGACACAAGATCCTTATGTCGGTTACTGACATGTGTTCATGAATGCTTATGTAGTGCTTATGAATGTGCTGTGTAGTGCTTATGAATTAGATATATAGCATTTATGTAGCACATTATAAAGTGTTGCCAAAAATACTGTATACTAAAAAATTATAATAGTTATTGACATAAGCCTTATTTGCCAACGTGTAAAGTGGTGTATAGATATACCATCCTGTTGGTTTCACTCCAACCCTGACAAAGCACACCTCATTCAACAGCTAGAGCAGGGCTGCCCAACCCTGTTCCCGGAGATCTACCAACCTGTAGGTTTTCACTCCAGCCCAAACGAAGCACTTCTCGCTCGACTCTCGAGAGCTTGCTGAGCTGCTAATGAGCGGAATCAGGTGTGCTAAATCAGGGCTGAAATGAAAACCCACGGGATGGTAGATCTCCGGGGACAGGGGTCGGCTAACCCAGGTGTAGACCGAGTGCTGCCGAGAGTTTCCATGGAGACAAGAACACACCTGACCATGTCCAGAGAAGTGTTGAGGTATGTTCCGTTCGTCATCGTGTGGTCTTCACTGGTCTGCACCGGCACTGCCTTTGGCTCTTGGCTTAACCAGGGGGAATATTGGAACAAAAAAATACATTAAAATGTACTCTTTGGAAAAACTCTACATCGGGGTTGTCAAACTCCGGTCCTGGAGGGCCGCAGTGTCTGCTGGTCTTTTGGTGTGTTTCAGCACGAGAGATGCATTCTTCAAGTCTCTCGGTGGCTAAAGAGTCCACACACCTTGTTCTCAAGGCCTTAATCGGCTGCTGATTGAAAGGAAACGACAAATACCAGCAGACACTGCGGCCCCCCAGGACTGGAGTTTGACACCCCTGTTCTACATCAAGAGCAGCCATTGAAACAGTTTAATCAACTGCCTTCATCGGTTAATTAAGTGTTGCGGCTCTCCAGGGTTGCAATCCAGTGAGTGCAATAGGCCACATCTATGCATCGCCCAATAAAATGTTAAATATTAGTGATTCAGCCGAGTCGTCCACTCGTTATGAAGCGCTCTGCAAGTCTCGCAGTGTTCCATAAATGCGGAGACTTGTTCGTCATACGGTGACCTGGAGTTCCCTTTTTAGCGGTCCCTTTTTGGTAGTCTCATGGTACAGTCAAACTGTTAGACCACCAAGGCCGGACTGGATGATCTTACTGCAAGACCGGCGAGTTCGCCCTCGTGTTTTGTAAATTCATCAAACGCACTTTCTATTTGCTAACGACTTCCTTGTGCTGATACTATTCATTACATTATTGGCATTTGGCAGACGCTCTTATCCAGAGCGACGTACAGTTGATTAGACTAAGCAGGAGACAATCTTCCCCTGGAGCAATGCAGGGTTAAGGGCCTTGCTCAAGGGCCCAACAGCTGTGCAGATCTTGTTGTGGCTACACCGGGATTAGAACCTCTGACCTTGCGTGTCCCAGTCATTTACCTTAACCACTACGCCACAGGCCCCCCCATATTCAATATACAGACACCTGGGGGGTGCATCACCTGGGGGGGTGTATCGCTGAGCGGGATGATGGAGTTAGCTGGATACGTTTGCTGCGTAAAACCCAGAAACCTTGCAAAACTTAACTGATATAAGAAAAGCTCCTCTGGGTTTTACTCTGTGAATTTATCCAGCTAACTCAGTAATCCTGCTTGTGAGGCCACCCAGTACAGGTGAGTCCCAAGAAGAGAACTCTCATTTTGAAAATCCTGTGTTCTAATATTTTTGAGGGACCCTTGTTCATCAGCATCTTACCTAGCGGTTGTCTGGCCCTGGGTGTGTCAGCGTGTCTCTGAGCAAGACACCAAACCCCCAATTGCTCCCGACAAGCTGGTCGGTGCCTTGCATCTTATCACCGTTGGTGTGTGAGTGTGTGTGTGTGTGTGTGTGTGTGTGTGTGTGAGTGAATGGGTGAGGCATTCATCGTAAAGCGCCTTGGGTGAATTTACCTGGCGTTTGCACACCACGCCTTGTTCACCAGGAAGGCGACGAAGACGAGGAAGAGGAAGACGGCCACTGCGATGATGCCTGTCAGCCAGTTGGGCAGGGCTCTCGCTCCGACCTCTGAGGACCAGCCAATCAAAGCGGAGATCAGTGTGTTTTATGTTATATACCATACATGGATTAGTGTCCGACCTCTGAGGACCAGCCAATCAAAGCGGAGATCAGTGTGTTTTATGTTATATACCATACATGGATTAGTGTCCTACCACTGAGGACCAGCCAATCAATGCAGAGATCAGTATATTTTATATTGTATACCACGGTTGGCAGGACAAGTGCGATGAGAACCTAGAGTCCTAGTGATCACATAGGTACATTACAGTACATTATTGGCATTTGGCAGACGCTCTTATCCAGAGGGACGTACAGTTGATTAGACTAAGCAGGAGACAATCCTCCCCTGGAGCCATGCAGGGTTAAGGGCCCAACGGCTGTGCAGATCTTCTTGTGGCTACACCGGGATTAGAACCACCAACCTTTTGTGACCCAGTCATTTACCTTAACCACTACGCTACAGGCCGCCCCAGGTACAATTTGAACCCTTGAAGAGTACATCAGCTTACCAATTAGCATACCATGGTTGGCAGCTAGAATACCCCGAGTACAACAAAAACTGTATATAAGTGTTATTATAAACTATGGCATTACACAAGGCAATCGATCAAAGCTGAAATCAGTATATTCTAATATTGTATATCGCGCATGGGTTTCCAGTTGTGTTGTTTACACATTTCTCTTTATTTGATGTGTCTGCAGGATTTGGTTCCTCTAGTGCCAGGCCGGGCAGTTAATTTCCTTTACATTATATTTTATTTGCGAGACAAGGTTATCAAAAATGATGTATGATGTGTACATACTGACAGTCATT
This sequence comes from Conger conger, assembly GCF_963514075.1. Classification (NCBI taxonomy): domain Eukaryota; kingdom Metazoa; phylum Chordata; class Actinopteri; order Anguilliformes; family Congridae; genus Conger; species Conger conger. The sequence goes on along the minus strand of NC_083763.1, from coordinate 4,616,530 downwards.
GGAACAACTACAGAAGACAGGTCCGATTTTTACAATTCTCATAAAGTATAAGTTATCCAAGGCCATGAACGTCAAGTCTAGTTAACATGGTAAGCATAGGCAAAGTGAAGTTATGATCTGAATGCCTCTCTTCTCTAAAATTGATACATAAAATACGTACATGTGGGTTTGCTCTCTCCTGAGGCTATGAGGGATAGAAAATGGTGCCAATGATGTGATTAAGAATGAGTTCTAGATTCAATCTTGTGTTGACCAGGAAACAAGTTAACCATTCCCTTATCCAGGGCCTGCCAGCTAAAGAAAGATTGTGCAAACAAGTCCTACATGTGACCAAGATAAAGCACCAAATCAAAAATTTTAT
>NC_083763.1:4468669-4611169 GCF_963514075.1 Conger conger | reverse complement strand
CAATTACAAGTATAATTACAGCAAAATACTGAAGATAATTCCAGGGTTACATTCACCGCAGTGCTGGCAATGCACCGGTTGATGTGATTGAGTATATCATGATTCTGCAGGTCCTTAAAAAGCTGTTTATTTCCCTTTGTGCCACCATGTTCCTATTTAACAAGGACACAGGTTTGAGCTGGGTTGCATTACATTACATTAATGGCATTTGGCAGATGCTCTTATCCAGAGCGACGTACAGTTGATTAGACTAAACAGGAGACAATCCTCCCCTGGAGCAATGCAGAGTGAAGGGCCTTGCTCAAGGGCTCAACAGCTGTGTGGATCTTATTGTGGCTACACCAGGATTAGAGCCACTGACCTTGCATGTCCCAGTCATTTACCACTACGCTACAGGCTGCCCCCAAACCCTTTCGTAAAATGACGTACACACGCCAGGTTCTCATGAAGTGTTGTAAGAGTAGATCCCTTTTGAATGCATAACTGTACATTATGAGGTGGTGATTCTGTACTGTACGTTATTCCGTTATGAGTCTATATCTATCGTGTGCTGCATTTTGTGACCTTGGTATTATAAGGTTCTATCTGTGTTCTGAGTAGTTTTGAGATAGTGAGATACAGCAAAACTGAAATGCAGGGCAGTTCTTCATACATCAAAGTCACGGACGCCCTAAAAGTACACTCTAGTACTGTACAATATCAAAATCAAATCCCCTATCAAAAACAATTTATGACACTAACCACACTAGAAATAAAGGTATGAAAACTGCAAAAAAAAAAGTACAAATGCTTGTCACTGGGGAGGTACATGAAAGGTACATAAAATTGTCCCCTTAGCCAGCAATATATCATTTTGTACTGTACATTTTTTGCTTGGAAAAAGTACTCATTTGTACCAAAAGAGAGCATTGCTCTACATTCAGGGTACATTTGGCAACATTGATCCCTGAAGAGCAGAAATATACCTCCACTGACACCTTATTTCTGAGAGTGTATGTGGTCGCCTATGGTCTAACCCCGCTAACACGAAACATTCTCGCAATGCTGCTGCCGTGTAAGTGGCAATAATATTATTAACGTTGACAAAGCGTTCCCGTGACGCTGCGAGAACATTCAGCGTTGCCTGGGAACGGGGATGGCTGGCTGTGTCCGTGGGAACGGCTGCTTAACACCGTTTTCACACCAGCTCCCCCTCCCAGTGGGACCTGTGGACAAGCTGATGACTTTTTCATTGGCTTCTGTGAGCTATCTGCCCATCTACCCTGTGTACGACAGCGTCCATAACCCCAGACAGCCTGCCCCTCCCCCGGATACGGACCGAAGCACATTCAATCATATCAAGACCTGGAGGTTTATGGTGGCGCTTTATTTTACAGCCTGTTAATTACCCCAGTGTTTACTGGGTAAGTACCAGGGACTTATTAGGTGACTGTTTTGATTTCAGAGGTAAGCGCTATGAAACGGGCTGTAAAACGTATTTACACAGTACTTGCATATTATGGTACTTACTGATTGTTTCATCGTACTTGAAATAAAAGTAGTTACCTTATAAGCACCTTTGTATTTTACCCAGTAAACTTGATCATTAATGTGCTGTAAAATGAAGCGTCACCATTTTTACTGTAGCAGAATCTATCATGTTGTTCAGTGAACCTTGCCTTTTCATTTGCCATTTTTTATACACGGGTTTGTGAGGAATTGTATTCCTAATTTTCAAATTGACAGTCACAGGTGACAATTTGGAAGCCCTAGGCGAATAATCTCATTATCAAACAATAAATAAATAAAAACAGAAATGTACATGTTCCATTGTACATATCAATAGCAATATCTATATCTTACTACATTTCCTGGAACGGGTAAATGTAATATATAATCTCCAAACTTCAATAGTTAAATTCGTCTGAGATGATTTACCTATTTAAAAATGTAAAAATGATTAACATTTTAGATTTTTTTTTTGCTACTATTTTGTGCCTATTTTAAGTACTTGATATAACACACTTTTCAGAACAAATTAACATCATGGCAAATCTCACATCTATTGGCATAAAATTGAATATTTTTTAAAGAATAGAATATGTTTAATTTAAAATGCTGATATTAAATGTGGACTTGTGGCATTGTACAGTTGTAATCTGTAGGGGAATTATGCTGTTTTAAGAACCGCTTGCTGTCAATAGCGATGTCGACAAAGCACATCTGCGACTTTGCCAATGTTATGATTTAAGAATGCAAGGTGCTTCATGTAAAACCCATTTTCTTGGGATATCAGTAAGGGGCTGTAAACTAAATTAATTTGGAAATGAATAATACATTCTGGCTAAAACTGTGTTGGGATTTTGTAAATGTATTGCATCTAATTTGGTCTTAATATGTACCAACAAAGCAAATTTTACATAATCCTTTTTGATAACTAAAATTATTATGAGCCGAGAAGATGCTAGGATTAGAGCCAAATGCTTAAAACATTATTTGCAACACTTATTGAAATTAGTAACTGAATATTTCATTCAATCAGCACTAAAAGCCCATCCATTTTTAGAAGGCTCATTCTGATTGCACTAAAAATGTGTTCAGTAGCTTCATTTTAGTCATGGCACACCTTTATGGAGAATGAACCTCCAGTCCCCAACATACTGTCGTCCATCAGGGCCTTTTAGTATTGTTAACATTCGCTATCATTTTTGCCGTAATGTTTATGTCAGTGTAAATGTATTTCACCCTCTATTTTCTGAAGCTTTTTTAGTCTGTTAAAACCTGTAAATTATATGTTAGTTTTGTGTAAATGTGTACAGTGAGTCCATATATGCAGCTTCTTTAAATAAAATTCAAGAACTAGTAACTATCACAAGAATACTTTTTTTGTAATCTTTTTATTATTTTCTTTCTTTCTCTCTTTTTTTTTTTTAGAAAATTCTGTGATATAACATTGCATATAATTATAATCCTATTTACAGTCATCTTACAACAAATGCGCTTCTACTAAATGTCACATTAAAATAACCCTTTATTGTTCATCGTGTAAAGGAACTGAAGGTACCAAGACGGGTTACTGAAATGCCTTCTGAGAAAAAGCAGAAGTTAAAGTCAAATACAGTGAGGAAACATCCACTGGACTGAAATGTAGAAATTACAGTAAGCATTGCTGCATTACTGTAATTTTATCACTATGATATGAATGACAGGGAGGGAGAGGAATGCAGGGGGGGGGGGGGGGGCGGTGGTAAATGTACCATACTAAAAGACAATGAGAAGGTAAGCAATAAAGCCACGTTTCATCATTAAACACAGATACACACTTCAGACATTATGTACACTCGGTAGAAGTATCTCTTGTACCCCTTACGTTGAAAACATTAATTGATAAATACTAAAATCGATGCTGTTTTTTTGTCATTTAAAAAGGGTAATGTTTATCGGGGATGCTGCCATTTTGTTTTCTGTAGCAAAAGGCTTCATCTTTTAAGCATACTGCATGTAAGTATAACCAGTGTCAACGTGAGCAAATGTCGATTGATTTTAGATTTGCTGGTACTGAACATTTCCTAGCACAGATAATTGTACTGTAAGTGTTAGATAACAGAGGCTCTCCTGTTTTCAACCATAAAATTGTATTGCTGTAGCCCCTCTGTTTAAAAATGTCAGTTTCTCATAATCTGTACAGTAAACATTACTGTCCATCCAGTGTACCTAGAGAAAAAATGACTACAAAACAAGAAAAGGTACCATTTTAAAACTCCTGGGGTCAGTTTAACAGACACAGATTAAGCCTCGTTCTTGACTGAATTCAATTCTGAATGGAGATTCTCCATACAAACCTCAATGTCAGCCAGGACCAAGCTTAATCTGAGTCCGTGAAACTAGCCCTTAATTTTTCCCATTTTCGTTTGTTCCCGTTGCTGGTTAGTTCTTCCCCCCGGTTGAGTTATCCTCGGCTTTAACCCCGTGTCCTTTGTCTGTTTTTTTAGCCCATTTTCTGCTTACAACAGCAGCTGTTAAACAAAGATCTACCGCACATCAGTCCCATCTTTGAGGAAACCCCTTTTTCTTGCATGTACCAGAGTCTATCACAAAGGCCTTTTTTTTTTTCTTTTTTTTTTTTTTTTTCTTTTTTGTTTACACCCCTCCGCACGGTGGGATGCAGAAGACTCGATGAAGAAGAAAAAAAACGAGAGATACAGCGTAAAGTCTCGGTCGAAAAACGTCCGCGCCTCCCAGTCACGTTCCGGCGACTCTCTCCCCCCCGGAGACGAAGCGCTCCCGACGCCCGACCCCTCGACCGGGGGGCCCCGGCGTCGACCGGGGGGCCCCATCATCGGCGGGCCCCTGCGTCCGAGGGAAGCCCCGGGAGGCGCAGGCCGTGGGGGGCGGGGTGCGACTCCGCGGGAGAGTCCTGGTCTTCGGTGAAGCTCTCGGGGCTGCCCTCCCCGTCCAGGAGGCTCCCGCAGCTGGAGTTGGGGGACAGCACGCCCTGCAGGAGGTCCTCCCGCACCAGCGTGGCCTCGCGGGGCCCGTCCCGCGCCCGCCCGCCCGGCTCCCCGTCCTCCTGGTCGCTCAGCAGCTTGGACAGGAAGTTGATGTACTTCATGGCCAGCCGCAGGATCTCGTTCTTGCTCAGCTTCTTGTCGGGCGGGTGCGTGGGGATCAGCTTCCGCAGCTCCGCGAAGGCGCCGTTCACGTTCTGCTGCCTCCAGCGCTCGCGGCTGTTCGTGAAGATCCGCCGAACCACCTTGGGCTGCCCGGCTGGAGGGAGGGAGGGAGGGAGGGAGGGAGAGAGGGAGGGAGGGAGGGAGGGAGAGAGGGAGAGAGGAGGAGGGAGAGAGAGGGAGAGAGAGAGGGTGAGTCCTTCATCACTGCCTTTGTGTTGGATAAACAACATTCCTATAATCCCTACATCTCCTGACACATGAATGCTTTTACACTCTCAAAAATGAAGGTGTGAAAAGTGCCTGAAAAGGTACAAACGTCTCTGGGGCGGTACACTGAGGCAAGCATCTCAGCCATCCCTAGCCATCGATATAAATAATTCATTTCTACCTTTTTTGCTTGGAAAAGACACCCTTTTGTACCCAAAGAGAACACTACTGTACTTCCAGGGTACATTTTGGGAAAGTTGATCCTTGAAGAACACGAATGTAGCCCGACTGTCACTATTTCTGTGAGTGTGTGTACGGCATCGTTCATATAGCCTGTGTGTGCTGCTGCCACCCCACTGCAGGTGTGTACAAACTGAGCCTTTTCTATGTGTGCTGTCAACAAGAGCCTCAGCTATAGGCTGGCGGTCAATTCCCCGCCCACATCTAAACATATCTGGTAATTGTACATTTCTAGTTGGTCTGTGATCACTTACTTTGACAACGGATCTAACTGCAGCTTATATTCTTGCTGTTCTTGGTTAACCTTCTTTGAAGCACTACACAAATGAACAGAGTTACTGTAGCACTTGCCATGTTTCAAAAATGAACCATGTTCATCAATCTACTTGAGTCAGCTTGTTAGAACGTATACATTATGCCTATTGCCCTGAAAATGTTATCAATTATAATGCCATTTTGTAGGTAACCAGCAATTTCCACACAATTCTGTAATGTTTTCATTTTGTATTGCTTCTTGGCGAAAAATAATGCTCTGATAATAACAATGACATTATATTTTTAAAATCTAGTTCAAGTTTGATAATAATGAACAAATGCTTTGCATAATGTACATAATGTTTTGAAGTAAGGAAAGAAAAATGTAAAAATGCTTCCTTTGATGTCTTCATGCTAATGTGCTGCTTTAACACTTCATCAAATTAGCATGAATTGACTGAATGTATTTACCCTATGAAGAGATTTAAACTTTCATTTTAAAATCATGCCCTGCACAGTGTCAAGCTAGAGGTTGTCGAGTCAAAAATAATAATGCGGCAAACAATATTAAAAATGCTATAAATATAAACAACACTTTGACGGTGTAAGGTTCACGCATGCCAAGGAGTGAAATATGTTAATTATTCTCTTAATACATATTCAGCCGTTCCTTCGTATCTAATCCACGAGCTCTGTTCGCAGTGCCGCTACAGGCACTCTGCTGCAGATTAGCATATTTATGGGGAAGCGGGAGCTATCTATGGAAGATACGCCCTGCCTACGTGAATCCTCCTTCAGGCTTCTATAACCCCTGTATCCCCCTTCTCCACCTCCACTTTCTACCTCTTTCCTCCTCCCTTCTCTCCATCTCTCTCCTCTCACTGCTTTCGTTTCATATTAATTTCGGCAAAATGCAGACAGATAAAATAAAACGTTCTTGACAAAATTAAGCATATTTTTGTACTCAAATAGATAGGACTATTTATTTTAGGTGGAGTTCATCGCAAGCCTTTTATGGTGTTTCGCACGGTACACAAATTGCCTTCAGCCAGCCCCAATACAAGTGTTCCCTGGAAAAACATGGACGCTAATCCCAATAATCACGACTCCCGGGAAGAGTCACGACATGGAATGTCACGACATATTATTAATTAACAAGGCCAAATATGTCAGGACATGACAAGCTGGTCCAGGCGGTTGGAAACATAAAAACTAAGAATCTTGAACCCGGTTTAACCCCCAATGAATTCCTCATAGCTTTTGTAACTAATAGTTTTGTAACCAGTTATAATTCACAGAGAATGCTTGACAGAATACTCTGACTCTGAACCAAAGTGAACATTTTCCGGAAGTGTTGCTGTTTTTGTATTATTATTATTATTATTATTTCATTTTTATTCTACAGTTAGTGTGATTAAAGAGTAAATGAGTGGAGGCGAATGGAATTGAATATTTATAACTGAACTGAATCCTAGTTTAACTGAATCCTAGTTTAGAGCGTATCAGTTATAGCTCAAGAATAGCCTACTTCATAATTTAGGGATAGTGTAAAATTATCTCTTGATCCCGCAAGATTTTTTTAAAGCACATTGTCGTTCCCTCTATCGGCATGTACATATTGGGTATTATACTTATATTTATATATTACTATGTATTAATCTGAGCCTCGGCCCATTGTACAATAATTATACGGAACTGTTTTTAATCAATTTCGCTGCGTTGTATTATTTTTTCTTTGGAAGTTAATAGCTCATGGAATGAAATGCAAGCGTGAAGGAACCTAATGAACATAGATAAACCCCATCGTACCATACCTATAGAGATCTAAAATGCACCTACCCTCAGTGATTTCAACCTCGTACGGCGCAGGTCGACGCTTCACCCGGTTGCTGGGATACATGCCGTATTGGTCCGGATCACCGCCAAAACCGCTGTGGAAGAATCATAGGAAGGTCCAGTGAATTCCCTTTGATCTTGTTGTGTAGATTATATAGGCTACTGGTCTTGTGCATTGTTGTTTCGCTAAACTGAGATTCTCTAAATGATTTCATATAATTGTAAAACTTATATTGTCTTTAGTATCCAAGGTATTTCTTCGTTTTGATTACCCATATTGAGCTTTTGAATGGATATCAAAGTTAACTATTGCCTACATTCACGTTTTAGCGTCTAAATGACTAGGTTAACTGTGAAACAGAATTAATATGGGGAGAAATACAATTTTAAATGTACAGTTATATGTTCGAAAACTGTAATACATCTCACTGATAACACTGCAACCCATATACGGCAATTCAGGTGTATAATTCCATAAAGGTAACCTCCAACAACCCCGCATGGGAATCCACAACCTTAAATTCATGAATTAATAAACAAATGTAATCAAACAACCATATTCAGTTTGATTAACCCAGTATAACCTATAGGTTATTTTATTTTTTTAATATCAATGTAATAGGAATTCAAGTTTCAGTCAAAACAATAATCTAAAATGTTTCGCAGGGTAACTGCCTGCCTTTCTGTTTATTCATATATATATATATATATATATATATATATATATATATATATACTAATAATACTTTAAATGTAACGAATGGTAAATTGCAGCAAATAAAAATACGTTGTCACGTTTCACAGAAAAACAGTTTTTTTCTAATATAGGTTGGAGCTTGTGTTATCATAAGAAATCGATTTAATGTCAATTCAATATTAATCATTTTAATATCACAGCTCATGAGTATGACTTAACGGTGTTCTACCATTTATAAACGACAGCATCACATCTCATGAGCCTTCTACCGCTGTCCAACATTAGCTTCAATATACTCTGAGCATAAACAAAATAGTAGCCCAATAATTCAACTTCCAGATATGCTACGATACATTAACTCTGCTATATGCCTGGTAAACTAGCATTAATATCAATATCAATATTAGTTTGCGTTTACCTGTTCAGGGCGCCGAGCGGTTGCGCCATGTTGCTGTACAGCATCGCTCTGGCTGGGAGTGGGAACACGGGAGGTCTCAACTGCACCATTCGAGTTTCGCGCAGCGGGTCGCGGGGAGGCAGGGGCAGTGGAACCGGAGGTCTGCACAGCTCGGTGGTCTGCACCGTGTGACTGCCGTCCGCCGCGTGCTCCCCGCTTTTTATATCCGCGCTCGTCCCTCCTCTCCTGGCCAGCTCGAGCGCTGGCACTTCCTCTTTCGGCGCGTCGGCGTCGTAAGCCGTTTCCTTGGCAACGCCATTAGTGATGAGAGTCCCCTTGCAGTGCTCCCCTGGGAGGGTCTCGCCTCCCCGCCGGCTCCTCTCCGCAGAGTCCGCCGCCGTCGTCGTGCCTTCCTGTTTCCTGCACCCGTCGCCCCATTCCACCGCAAGACTCGTTGACGTCGTGCCGTGCCGCGGGGAGCCACACGCCTCCCCCCCGGGACTGCTCTCCTCAAACTCCGGCTTCAGCTTTTCCATCATTTTCATATTGTTGTTGTTTTTTTTGGGGTTTTTTCTTCAAATGGTATTCCGCAAAAATATACAATTTAAATGTATAGTAAACGCGTAAAAACACAATCCCAGACCCCCAACACTCCACAGCGTAGGCAACCCCCGCTGTCACCTGGAAAAAAGAGGACAGCGTGCATGTACGATTCCCAACTGTCAGATTTAAATAAATAAACAAACAAACAAACAAACAAATAAAAGCAAGTGAAATTGCGGTGCATCACCCTTCACAACGCGCATGACTCTACACTCACCGACAGCCTATCCGGCATGCGCATCGTGACCTGCCTCATCCTAGCGCAACCAGGTCTAGTTCATTCCTGTGCCCGACACACACCGTGTAGTTGTCGTCTTTGCACAATATTGTAGCCTCAATATTGTATTCTGTTGAATTTTTTTTCTTCTTCAAAATTGAAAGTGTAAAGTGTTCTAGAACTCCGTCACTGTCAGTCACCAGTAGTGATTGTCACGTCAGCATTAGAATGTTCAGTTCAGAACAGTCAATTAAGAGCATTCTAATCGCGTATTTGTGAATTAGAATAAAGGGTTAATGCATTAGCCTATTCCTTGCATATGCTCTTTTTGTGTTATAATCGGACTGATTACAGTACCTTTATTAAAACAATATATATATATATATATATATATATATATATTTATTAACAATACTCTTGGAATAAGAATACGTTTACATTAAATTATATGTGTGTGAGGGGCCTGGCCCATTCCAACTAATAACTAGAATACAGTCTCATTTCGAACTGCAACAATGATCTGCTCCCCCTATGAGCAGGCAAAACAGAAGAAAACAACCGTTTATTTTTAAATAAACCTCGTTCTAGCCAATGATGGGTGGAATGCTTTTAATTCGCTGTCGGAGTAGCTATAGGCTCCGCTTTATGAAAGAATAAAACACTTGAACTTGACCTAGAGAATTTTTTCACACGATCTTAATGTTGCTCCTGATAAACGCGTGGTCGTATGTAGAAAGGGGAGTGGGATGCGTTATCAGCGTCGTACATTGTCGCATCTGGTCAATAATCAGCACACCGTTTAACGGGCATTATGCTCGGCCCTTTGCTGTCATTTCGCGTTTTTGAAATTTGAACTAGGCCTATAAGGCTCATTTTGGCATCTATTAGGCTACCCGCTTTGTGGCAAGCTTGGTAAATGTCGTATAGTCGTCCAGTGGGTTTCAGTAGGCCTACCAGTAGCGTACCTATAAATAATAAACGTATTTATTTTGTACCCTCAATAATACTTGTGATAAAATACACATTATCACCGAACAACAACCAATAGCCTACACTGCCAAACGGTGTAAGTTGTGTAAGTTACGAAAGTAACTGTAACTTTACTGGGAATCAAGATTAACTTTGTTTTGTTGGACCTAATTATGTTTTCATGATGTCCTGTGCTCCATTCAAATGGTGAACTAATGTTGATGGATTAAATGGATGCATTGTGTTCAATATAGATCGTAGCTCTGGTCCAACATATTAAAATATGCACAATGTAGCATATTCTTCCCTCTGTGTTGTATTTACAGTAAATATGAGCGTTGTTTCTACCATCAAATCCAGATGAAATGTTGTGGAAATGCTATTAGAAAATGTATCGTGAAATGTTTTCTCACCAACCGTTGCTGTCGCTGCAGTTGTTGTTATCATGAATAGCCTGTAATTTCATCTCGAAAATACTAATAATAATTAGTATTATTATTGTTGTTGTTGTTGTTGTTGTTTTATTATCATTCATTGAATGTACACACATTTATAATTATAATATGCGAGCTGTGCAATCGGCTTTGAAATAATTAGGCTTCTAAATGATTATATTTATTATTGCATATGCATTTATTTTTCTGCAAACCGAAGGGTTTCCCCAGTATAATGTAATACAGAGGATATGCCTACATAAATATAATGCCTACAGAGGTCATTCCCCTATCTAAAGTACGATTTCCACAGCGTAATTTATGCCAAACAAATTCTGGGAAACCATAAATATTCCCCATTCACAGATATATAGGCTACAGATCAACGTTTTGTCTTGTTTCACGAACTAAAAACATACAGGAAAACAAGGTAGACAACCCGTATTTAAATTCGCATTTTCTCAAATTCTCTTTGTGCAGGTTATTATTTGTTTATAGGCTGCTCTTAAATATTTCAGATTTCCCGTTGTTTTGACGAATGTAACATGTAATACGTACATAAATATGAATAGCTACAAATGTGCTTGGTGAAACACGGTTAAATAACCATTCGTTTAGAAAAAAATATTATTCATACATGCATTTAAATATAAGCCATATCACGTCGATTTAAAGTATGTCTGACAAATATGGCGAATACATGGTTTATCAACTAAAAAGTATCCGTCCTACAAATACGAAAGAAAATGGGCCTGATTGCTATGCACGTCGATTTATAAAACGAACCGACAGCTCACAGGAACGAACAATAACGAATAAATTGTTATAATAATAAATATCGTTACTGTAACGTTCGTGTGTTTTGACGACGAATCGAATCCTGAAAACGCCAACGAGATATCCATTTCCCCTTACCGTTACCGCAGTGTTGTTGATATTACAGTATGTGTGGAGCCATTTTGTCGAGGGTCATCCATGTCTGGGGTTTTAGATTCACTGGAGTGGTGTGTGGAGCCGGGACTGAGGTCTATATAATTCCACATCACGTCCAGCGCGGCGCTCAGTATGGGGAGCGGAACAGGGGAGCAATGTGGCGGGGCGAGATAAGCGGCCGACAGTGGCCACTTCGTTGTCGATAAGCTCCTAAACCTATTATTTATGAAATGATTCATTATTATTCTGGGTCTTTTATCAGGGGCGAACGAGAGGGGGGCGGGGGGGGGGAACTATATATACCTATATTGTATATGATATGCACAGGAATAACTTAGAGCTTGCATTATTGTTTTCTTTTTTTTTCTTCTTTTTTTTTTAAAGAATGAAATCAGGAGTTTGAAGACACAAGCAAGTATAAATTACACCAGCCAGTGGAATAAATTGCAACGCCATTGTTTATAATATGTCCTGAAAGCATACTGTATCATGTTGTGTTTTTGGCTTTTGCGTCATTTTAAGTCGTTTTATTGTTTTATGATCATATTCCAAGAATGGAAATAAAAAGGTAATGTAGCCGAGGGAAAAAAATAAATAATAGGCTGTGTGGACCCAGGGTAAGCTGTGTTTATTTGTTCTCATACATTACACAACATGGATTATTACGAATATTATTAGTCTTCTGGAAACACAGTGCTTATATAATAGTGATTTTTGGAAATACAGCTATCACAGGTGTACACTGTATTTACAGTCGAATAATAGTATGAATAATTAAAATGAACTATATTCGTGACCCAATTCTGCCTTGTTCTCGTTTACAAAGTTTATGCATTTATGTGAAACGAATATTCGTCGCCCTGAGGTTCCGGATAGTATTACATCATTACATCAAACTTACATCAGTTCTGCAGAGGCGTGGCTTAAGTTACCCTGACTTTGTGAAAACACGTCTTATCACGGTTATGTAATGGGGTTTGACACAATCTGAAAACGTGGTATGATACGCGAGCTTCATGCAATTCAATCAATGCGTCTGTGTCTGAACAATTAGTTCAAGGCTATGGAAAATTAAGGCGATGTTTTATTATTCAAACAAATAAGTGGCATAGATTTGTTGAAGGTTAAAAAAAAAAACGTTTTAAAAAGTGTTTTTTATTAAGTGTCTCGAGTGGTTTGTGCATAGGATTTTATATTGTAAACCAATGCACTTGTTCGTGGCTCTCTTCGGGTCTCTGCGCGCGACCCCTTATTAGCACGAGCTGGGGTGTGAAATGCATGAATACATTTAGGTTTAAGAAGCTTCTCAAGATGAGTAGTAGCCTATCTATCTTTTAATGGCGAATAAGAGGCGTTATCTGAACTTGTATAACAATGTCGGATTGGAGAATGAAAGGACACATAGGCCTAATGTTAAATTCTTTAGGCTAAATTAATTAATCAATTATTAATTTACTTAAATGCACAAACGACCGGCGTGGTCAGAATTAGAAGATCGGTCGTCACTTTGTTATTTAATTACCCGTGTATTTTAGTGCGAATTCTGACGGATACCAAGGGAAACTTGCCAAAATTGTGTTAACCTCAAAGGACCACCTTGCAGAGAGCGATAAGACGGTATCTGTACGCCGCTGACCTTCGGTTCATCCATCAGCCAGTGGACGGGAGGACGGGAGCGCGCACGGCTAAGCGTGTGGACGCGGTGACGTGCCTGTGCTAGATCTTCTGTGGCGACTAGCCGCCCACCTCAGTGCAGCCTTCACACGTTTTTCAGAAAAGTCCCCCGTTCTTCAATTTATGCACTACGCATTGTCCAACACCTTGCAGCCACCGCGCAACGTGATCATTATTTACCTGCTGCAGTGAGCGTGGCGCATGTATACGCCAAACATCAAAAGCGGCTGATCAGAGGTCCCTACTAATATAGCCTACATATTATGTATGTTTTTAATTCGCTCCAAGATTTGCCAAAATTATGTAAATGACACAATACTGTGAATTATTCCAGGGGACCTAGTCTACGAACACGCGCAGGCTATAGGCTATATGGAATGCTATGCCAAACCGCTGTTATAAATACGCATATGCACATACAGACAGACAGACATACAGTGGGCTCCAGAATTATTGGCAAAAAGGCTGCATACAATAAAGAATAAGTTATGTTCAAACATACGGTAAACTATACAAACTATAGACTTCTATTTCAATAAATTTAGGATACTCTCATGTTTTAATGTTTTTTTTTTATGAAGTAAGCTCATTTAAGAATCTCATTCATTTCAGATTTTAGAAGAAATTAAGAATTGCAGAGCTTGGTCTCAAAAAGAATTTTTCATTGGAATTATGACTGGAACAGCGAGCTATGGTCAGATCAGACCAAAAGGGAATGTTTTGGCCATACACACCATCAACAGGTTTGGCAGCAAAAGAGGAAGCACTTCATACCTATTGTCAAATATGGATTTGTCATTGATGTTTTTGAGATATTTTGCTGCCAGTGATCCAGGGGAAAATCTGGTTGTCTGTGCTAGCCTTATCACAAATTATATAGGATAAGAGTCGTGGATGTCATCTTTGCCAGCAGGAGTTTGCACCAAACCAGTATAACCCAAACCAGGATTGCCAATAATTGTGAAATCTGTTTTTTGAGGAAATATATTTTTTATTTGAAAAAAAAAAAGTAAGACTTTGGTTACTTCCATTTAAACATTAATAATGCACACTCCTAAATAACTGTATCATTTTTTCAGTTTACAGTATTTTTGCCAAGGGTGCCAATAACTCTGGAGCCCATAGGCCTACATGGCTACATGGTAAACATGCCTAATATGTAGCCATCGTAATATGCACATATTTGTGTTTATACACGGTAAAATGGGTCATTCTCCATTTATCAATCGGTTTTGATTCATTACATTGGCTTAAGACGCTCTTACACAGAACAACAAACGCGGAGAACACCGGTGTTATTTTCGATTTTCGGCCACGGTATCCTCTCTCTCGCCTAGCCGCTCGCGGCGTCCAGTCACGACCAACATCCTGAACGTGAGTCCGTGACTGAGTCAAACGGCTGGATCGAAAGAAAGACGGATTGCAGAGGGTCGCGGATGATTGTCGGGACGGAGGAATGTTAAACAGGAAGCACTGACGTTTTCTCTTTTTTTAAAATACCAGCACCTTCAACTAGCAGGAAATAGGCGGGGGGTGACTAAAAAGGAATCAAGTGCGGAAAAACCCGAGACATATGAAATGAAGCACAGCAGAAGTGGTCCATATTTTTAACAATATAAAATCAATGTCAATTGAACTAGGAGATATCCGTTATGAGACAGAGTATTGAAATGAAGGCCATGTCATATTTTCCTATTACGGTGGTTGTTTACAACATTACAACCCCTGAATATGGAACAAACTAGGCTTGGTGGGCATAGCGTTACTCTTTGTATCGTGGCAATAATTTAGCATATATGCAGATACGTGATACTTTGGCGCCACTTGTTGGACATATGTCGTCAAGACATGAACCATTTAAGAGGAGGAATCAATTAAGTAGGGTAATTCATCAATTACCTGACAACGAAAGGCAGTTTCATATCGGATAATTCAGTGCCGTTGTTTTGCAATTTTGCTTTGTAACCTACTTCACTGTATGAATAACAATGTAAACCCGTTGCTTCTACAATGTGGTCTCTATTTAGGTATTACAATGCAAGAATAGAATATGACACCATAGTCTACGGTGTAAGCCTGGATTGTTTATTTGGCACCACCGTGGACACACTAAAAAAAGGTGTTTCCTCTCTGAGATATTACATTACATGACATTACATTATTGGCATTTGGCAGACGCTCTTATCCAGAGCGACATACAGTTGATCAGACTAAGCAGGAGACAATCCTCCCCTGGAGCAATGCAGGGTTAAGGGCCTTGCTCAAGGGCCCAACAGCTGTGCAGATTTTATTGTGGCTACACCGGGATTAGAACCATAAACCTTGTGTGTCCCAGTCATTTACCTTAACCACTACGCTACAGGCCACCCTATGACAGTACTGGGGTCTTTCAAAGGTCAGTCCTGAAGCTTCTTGCCTTTGGTCAATGACACCATGATATTTTTATTGTATTTGTCTCATGTCTCAGTAGTGAACCCGAAACTATCTGGAGAAACTGTCTAAGCACGTCAGTTTTCCTGCTTCAGGTTATATTTTCAGTTGGAAGGGGGTAGTAAGTGTGTATTCTTCAAAGACATGACAAATACAGTTTTCATACATGACTATACTCAACGGCTCACATGGTGGACAAAAATCTAATGTCAGGCTGGCAAAATGCAGTTTACTGCACTTCTGTGTGATTATGAACAAACATTGTGTGTGAGTGTGTGTGTGTGTATGTGTGAATGGGTGAATGAGAAGCATCAATTGTAAAGCACTTTGGATAAAGGCGCTATATAAATGCCAACGATTTACCATTTCGGATCAATGACGGTCCTTCAATCAATCAATCAATCAATCAATAAATCTGATCAGAGTCTAATTTTATACCGTATCTTAATTCAAAATCTGACTATCAAGCAGGACCTACATTATTACACTAAAACATCATATCTGGATATTATTTAATTTTTAGTGGTTTTCATTGGCCCAGTCTGTTGGCAGTTGGAGGGTTCGATCTCCAAGGTGCAACCAAGACATCCAATTCATTTCAGTGTCATTGTAGATAATGGCGCCATCTAGTGTGGAAACTGAATAGTGTCACATATCTTTTATGTGTCCTCAAATGCTCTATTTTACTCTTCTCCGTTTGTAAATCTGACACAATATGAATAATAATATGGGCATCATGTAGAGTTAAAAAATAGACAAGGACCTCAATTGTTACAGACGTAAGTATTAAGTAATAAACCACAAAGCTGAAAGAACAACTTCAATTTAAGTGTGTACCATGAGGCTAAATGCTGCAATGTGCACGTGATGCCTTAATAGTTCGCAAATGAGCATGCATTATACGAACATGCACACGGTTCGAAGCAATCAACCATATGTGAAACACAGGTCTATTTTAAGTCTTGCGCCATTCTTTTGATCCGTTAGTTTGGGGCTGTGTGGCAGCTGGGGGCACAGGAAATATTGTAAGAGTGGAAGGAAGAATGGATTCCACCAAATATTAAGACATTCTAGAGGTTGATGTTCAAAGGTCAGCCCAGACTTTGAAGCTGAAGAGAGGTTGGGTATTGCAGCAAGACAATGATCCGAATCGTACCTCCAGGAAAGACGGATGAAGACTGAATCTGCTTGCTTGTACATTCTGGGCAACATTGTTGGAAGGTGCTTGACGTACATCAGCCAGCATCACGTTTTTTTTGTCTGCTTCGCCGCGGAGTGATACTTGAAATAGAACTGTAAACAAGCATTTTAACTCGCCGTGGTGTATAGTTATGCTATCACTGCTATTAACCAATCAGATGGTTGGTTTGTTCGATCCAGTAATTCTGCGTCTGCGTGATAAATCTGGCCTGACGTTATGATCGTAAAATATGCGCTCTGCCTTTTGTGAATGAGTGCTGTAGGCTGCATGCGTTCAAGCGATATCTCTCCCATTTCTTTATATGAAAACAAAGACGATAGATAAAAACAAATGTAAAAAAATATTGCTCGGTGCTATCCTGAATTGGGCTAATTATTGCAGTAACTCTATGTGTAAGTTATGAACCTGCCGCATAGATCAATAAGTGGAGAGTTATTGTAAAATTTAAATGGTGAACCTGGAATTAAAAGGCGTAAAACAGTGCAGAGCCCTAATATATTTGAGCCCGCCGCAATAGCTGAGAAGATATGGTATATCAATGGGTTTTTGGTCCAGGTGAGTTACCATGGAAACGCTGTTCTACGCTACGGTATGAAATGACTACCTGTACACGTGCAGCTGTCAAATGAAACTGCTTTTTAACAATATGCAGCACTGACACAATGTGTGGCACATTCAAGTCAATGTGCTTATAGCCGCCATTCCTGACTGACACAAGCTTTGCATTCTGGAAATATGCATGTATTTAATTTCACCTTTATTTTACAGTGACGCACTGTTGAGAAAGATAATCTGATTTCCTCGGGAGCTCTGACCAAGAAGCAAGAGCAAATTAGAAAAACATCGTATGCAGCAATCCTATCAGTCTGTACGTTGCAATCAGAACAGTATGAGAGGAAAATGCTATAAAAATGAATGAAGAACATGCGCTAACTAATGCACATCCAATTTACCTGCTCTGCAGTCCGTAAAATATTTGGACAGTGGTATAATTTCCGTTCTTTTGGCTCTGTCCTCCAGGACGTTGGATTTGAAATGAAACAATGATTTGGGGCTATTTACACCCATATTGGGTGGACCATGTAGGAATTGCATCCATTTCCATACAAAGACCCTCCATTTTAGAGGACCAAATCTAAAATGGGGGAATGTGATTCCTACACGCATCACCAGTTATGGTTGTCACTTTTAATTTGAGGAATATTTACAGTCTGCACTTTAACATCATATTCATTGCCTCATTTCAACTAATGGACTGCACTGTATATTAGTCTATTTTATATAATCGTCACCCATTGGCTGTTGCCAGTGTTCTGCTGTTGGAGGTGAAGAAGACGTTGAAAGATGACATGGCCTTCAGGCAACCCTCTTATGCACCGATGACACCTCTCATAAGCACTGTATCCAATAACCTCACACCATACGTGGGCCTTGCTGTTCAAACACGCTCAAAAATAGACACTTTAGATCTGTTTATCCACATAAATCCTGCTTGGCACTCTCCTTGCTGTAATCCTGAGGAGTTTACCTAATGCTAGTGC
This sequence comes from Conger conger, assembly GCF_963514075.1. Lineage (NCBI taxonomy): Eukaryota > Metazoa > Chordata > Actinopteri > Anguilliformes > Congridae > Conger > Conger conger. The sequence continues at coordinate 4,592,883 of NC_083763.1, read as the reverse complement.
TTATCAAGGTCCTCACTTCGCTTAAGAACCGTTACCGTACTTTCCATGCAATGCAGTCTACTCGTCGTTTAACAAAACGGCCACTAGGTGTCAGCAGAACAACACATTTGAAAATGTGTCTCGCGACGATAAACCAGCAGAATTTCATTTAATCTTTAACGTCTTTATGGAAATTTATAGTCCAGATTATCTGCATGATCACCCTGCAGAAATTAAATTACAGGGACCAGGGACTCTGTTTTAAAGCTAATGTGCTTTGATAAAAAGTCATGATACTCGCACCCAATGTATGTCGTCTGACTTGCTAAAGCGGCTTATAGATCTGTTAGTCCAACAGTACTTAACACATTTTCTGAATACAGCACTTTTGTGAGGTCATGGAACTTCACATGTGTTGCTATTTAGCACAAAAATTAATGTTACACTTTTTGAATGTCAATTATTTGAACAAGAATGAGATTCTCAATTAAGGAATACCATCCATCCATTATCTTAACCCACTTATCCTGAACAGGGTCACAGGGGGACTGGAGCCTATCCCAGCATACATTGGGCGAAAGGCAGGAGTACACCCTGGACAGGTCGCCAGTCCATCGCAGGGCATGTACACCATTCACTCACACACTCATACACTCATACACTCATACCTACAGGCAATTTAGACTCTCCAATCAGCCTAACCTGCATGTCTTTGGACTGTGGGAGGAAACCGGAGTACCCGGAGGAAACCCACGTGAACACGAGGAGAACATGCAAACTCCGCACAGAGAGGCCCCGGCCGACCGGGATTCGAACCCAGGACCTCATTGCTGTGAGGTGGCAGTGCTACCCACTGCGCCATATCGTGGTCTGAAGGCTCTAGTATATTGGCAGTGGAAAACTGGCAAATGATGCTTGATGAATATCAGTGGCTTTGCGTCTCCAGTGGTTGCGCTTTTGTTTCGTGCATACAGCACAAGTTCATACCCTTGTTTTTTGTGGGTCGCCATTTTGTCTTTGCGATTGTAACTCATCTTATAACCAGGATATACCGGGGAGGTTTCTGCTAGCTGCTGCACCTTAATAGGTCTCATCATGATTTATACGGGAGGGGAGGAATCATTAGCATAATGAAATACCCCAGGATTGCATTCATCACTCCCCTGCTTACCGAGGGCCAGGAAACAGGGCCTCGGCAGAAGCGGATGAAGTTATTCTGGGCCCTTCTTAATGGAGTGTTTAGAACATTTCCATGATTCACTGTCAGACGTTTTTGGGCTAATTATCCCCGGCGAAACGCCGGGGAGACGTCCTTCACGCGGAAAAACGCCGGCTCTACCACGGGCCTCTGAGCAAAGCGGCCATTTTGTTTGCCGAGGAAATGTCAGACACGTACGCTCCTCTGTTACTCTGAGGGAACACGCCGACCATCAAGTGGGACAATTTGGCCAAAGACAGCGATTGCAAGGTGGAAACGTGTATTTGTCAACTTCTGGCACAGCTTGCTTTTTTTGGCAAGGTTAATTTGACGATAATTCAGTACCCTGCTTAACAAAAACAGCTCAACATGGTTTAGCTGGTTGACCAGTTCAGATCAGCTCCCAGCTCGACATGGTTTAGCTGCTTGACAAGTTCAGATCAACTCCCAGCTCGACATGGTTTAGCTGGTTGACCAGTTCAGATCAACTCCCAGCTCGACATGGTTTAGCTGGTTGACCAGTTCAGATCAACTCCCAGCTCGACATGGTTTAGCTGGTTGACCAGTTCAGATCAACTCCCAGCTCAACATAGTTTAACTGGTTGAAGAGTTCAGACCAGCTCAAGCTATGTTTTGAAACAGTTGGTATTTTGTCGACCAACTACCAGCTCGGGCAAGCTACCAGCACTAGTCGGTTGACCAGCTCATGCCCAGCTAGACCAGCTTATGACCAGCTAGACCACAGGTGTCAAACTCCAGTCCTGGAGGGCCGCAGTGTCTGCTGGTTTTCGGGTTGTTCCCGGCACCCTTGAGCTAGACCAGGGGTCGGCAACCCTGGTCCAGGAGAGCCGCAGGGTGTGCTGGCTTTCGTCTCCACCTTAAAATAAGCAAGCAACTCAGACCCAAGAAACCAGGTGAGGTGAGTTAACCGTGTAATCAACGGCTTTCATTGATCAATTAATGCCAAGCAACAACGAAAGCCAGCACACCCTGCGGCTCTCCAGGACCAGGGTTGCCGACCCCTGAGCTAGACCAACTAAATTTTCAAGCTAGTCGAGCTGGCGCTGCTGGTTCCTACAGCATGGTAGAAATGACTTCTGGGCTCGAGAGATGGGTCAGTGCCAAGCTGGAAGCACAAGCGTGTTTGTTGTACCACAATTCCCCACATACCAATTAGAGCGGAGAGGCCCGGAGATATTTAGCCAATTAAGTGGGGGCTTGTTCCGGAGTCCTAATTAAAAGAGCCAGATTGGAGGTTTTAGCTCGGACACCAGGGTAAAATCTTCTCCCTTGCAATTAGTGCTTTGGGACATTACGAGGACTCAGGCCAAAGCTTTGAATTGAGATGTTATCTCAATCAACTCCCACCCTCCATACCGGCTGGATTCCATTGGGACCAATTTTTCTACGGGACAAAAGATACATCATTTGATTTTTTTTTTTTTTTTTACATAATTATGCACACAGGGTGCATATTCCACACAGGGCATATGAAGTGCAGCGTGAAAAGAGAGGAGAGAGAATATGAATATTAATGGACACTCACGGCCATGTATTCTGAGGAGATGGCAGCCCAGCTGAACTCAAATTGGGTTGTCTGTATGAAATATTACATTACCGGTGGACGCAAAGGCTCCTGGTGAGGGCAAAATAGCATGAAATAAATTATATCCCCACCACATACTGGACTGCACCATATGGCCATACCCCAGACGAGGAACTTAAGTTAACCTCCTCTTCGCCCTGGGTATAAAAGCTTGCATGATTCACTCAAACATGTCGAGAGTCTCTCACCGAATCAGTCACTACGGGATGTGACATCTTTACATCAATAAGCTTTTTGGTTTTCATCCTATGCGCTTTGATTAGCCACGCTCTTAGTGAACAGGGGTTCTGAAAGGGTTCTTTTGCTCGATTCCAGAGAGGAACCATCTTCAGTTCTTTACGAAACCCTCTGTCAAAGGTTCGAAGTGTGAAAGCTCCCAGACAAGGAACAGTTTTGCCCTCAACAAAGAACCCTGTAACTAGATCGGGTTCTTCTATGGAATCACAAGGTTCCTGTTGGAACCATTTTTCCAGTGCAGGTTTGATTTTAATGTCAACATTACTCATTCTATGGCCATTGTTGTGGTGTGGTCTCCTTTAGTATACATTGTATTATTGCTCTTAATGAAAATTGAGAAAGGAAAACAGGTTAATTTGAGTTGTTTCCAATATATTATTGTTCATTTACAAGGCTGGCCTTAATTTCCGCCAGGATGTACAGTACAGTACAGACCATTTTGTTCTTAAGTTCTTGTCGAAATCCGTATCGCCCGCTTGAAAACCGACATGAAAGTGGAACGGAAACCGTTTGGATTTTAGTGGTTTCAGCCACGCTCGAGTGGTGAAAAGGCGACATGTGTCTGGAGAGAACTTTCCCGGAAACAGGACTCCGCACTTGACAGTTGAGAGCTAGCAGCTAGCGCGGGAACACGAAGCTTCGTCAACCGCGAAACAGAGCGAGCTGCCATCAGCCTGCCAGCGGCTGGCTGATCTGAGCGAGTCGCTGCCTCTACAGGGTAGTCTCCCGCCACACTTTCCGTCGCGCCTATAAAAGAGTACCCCGAGGGGCTCGGTATCACAGCCTGTGCCACTGCGCCTGACGTGAGTGAGGTCTATTCTTCAGCTCGCTTCTGTCACCGGCGCACAATGGCTGCCGCGTGCGTCGGCCTGGCGGCGGGAGTTACACACGGGCGTCGGTGGAGATTTCCTCGTTTGTTAAAAGGGCTTTGAGGTGGGGTGTCTCGGTGGCGCAGCCTGCAGAGCACTGACCGTGTGCTCATTGCGAGCCGCGACGTCAACGCTTCGAATCCGACCGTCTGACAATTTGTCACATGTCTTTCCCTCTCTCTCGCCCCCATTCTTACTGTCTCTATATACTGTCCAATAAAGCTGAAAAAGGCCTAAAAAAAATCTTTAAAAAAAGGGCTTTGAGGTTACGTAAGGGGCTCGGTGTGAATGCGTGAAATCCAGTCCTTTGTTAAAGACGGACCACCCGAGGCTGGCTGTTCTCTTAGCCCTCTCGGGTTCGCTGCGTGCTGTGGTGCTGGCCGGTGCGGGGCGGTCTGTAGCGTAGTGGTTAAGGTAAATGACTGGGACACGCAAGGTCGGTGGTTTGAATCCCGGTGCAGCCACAATAAGATCCGCACAGCCGTCAGGCCCTTGAGCAAGGCCCTTAACCCTGCATTGCTCCAGGGGAGGATTGTCTCCTGCTTAGTCTAATCAACTGTACGTCGCTCTGGATAAGAGCGTCTGCCAAACGCCATTAATGTAATGTAATGTAATGGCCCTCAGGCCTCGGCTGGGATTTCAGGTCCCGATTGTTATTCGACGGCTCAGACGTGTGCCAGGTGTACTGCATAGAACTCTGATACAGAGGAGGAACTAAAGGTCCCGTATTTTTACACCTTTACAGTGTTTCATTTTAGGCCCTGATATCCCATAAGAAGACGACTCTGTGGTTTTAAGTACCAAAAACTATCTCTATACAGGTTTACATGTCCATGTCTCCAACACCTCTCATGAGCTTGGATTGTGTTTCAGTGTTTTTATAGCAACTACAGTTTATAATCCACATAGCATATGTAGTACATACGTCCATACATGTGTGATTGTCCGCTGCATGTCAACTCTCCACACTGTACCTTGAGTCCTTTTGGGGGTGCACTGATCTCTTTCCACTTGTGTTTTACCTTTCTCAATCTTTTTGCCGGTTGCTGTACTTTGTGGTTTAATCCAATCTGCCAGAGACTATAATGGCACTTATGTAGTTATATATAGATATTGTTGTGTTGTTTTGTATTCGCTATGGTATTGTTGTACTCGGGGTATTCTAGCTGCCAACCATGGTGTGCTAGTTTGTAAGTTGATGTATTCTTCAAGGGTTCCGTTTGTATCTGTATGGTCACGCTAGGACTCGGAACCGTACTGTCCTCTCTGGTCCTCTTCACACTTCCGTTCCTGTGTTTGATCTGCACTTTGTTGTACGTCGCTCTGGATAAGAGCGTCTGCTAAATGCCTTGTAATGTAATGTAATGTAATCTAGGACTGTTGCATGCTTATTTATCTTGGTACCGTAGTTCTTGACCTTATTACTTATAGACTTTTTATAGCCTATTTGCTATTTGTACTAGACTTAATGTTCACAACCGATCCTATGTATGTTGTACCTTATCCGACCTGTTCTGTCGTTTGTTCTATGACCTTGGTAAGCACTTTTTTTGTACGTTGCGTTGGATAAAAAGCGTCCGCGAAATGTGAAATGTGAAATGTGTGATTGCGGTGTATCTAGGGGAACGTGCATCCGCCCGCAGAGGAGAGCCGGTGTGTGGCGTGCAGCCTCCTCCCGGTTTATTGATGAGGCTGACTCTGTCCTTGTCTTACGCAGCCGCGGCAGGAGACGCCGCAGATAATGCGTATGAATGTGCTCCTCCCGAGCTGCCCGAATGACGCATCGCGCCCATTATTAACCGAATGTGCTGCTTTCGATGAATTACTGAGGCACGGTGTTCGACAGGGTGACATTTTTCCAACACCACCCCCAAAGCCCCCCACCCCGAGCAAGCAGTCTAATGCTCGAATGTACGTCCAAAGCAGGACATATGCTGCTATAAGCCTCCTGTCTCCGGTTGCTACTTGTCTGTTGTTGTTGTTGAGCCTTGCGTTTTCACGAGAGACACCGCGAGCGTCTCCGACAGCGCGGATCGAAACCTGTCCCACCGCAGAAGCCTTGCAGAGCAACATCCTGCCTTGCTCGGAAATTATTCAATTTTCATTTTCCATTACTCACCAACTGTTTACACGCTGACAGACTGTGATTTATCACTAGCAGATGAGGGGTAATGGTGGATGTGAATATTTCCAAAATGTTTTGTGGAGGGAAAAAAACAATTCAAATAAATGAAGCGTGCTACATTGCCGGAATTTAGTGTTGTTCTTCTTCTGTAGAATTTGTTTTAATAGGCCTACCACAATTTAATGGCTAAAGTTATACAGGATGACATTTTAGCTGATGGAATGGCATGCAGGAACTATACCTATACTGATATTTCTAAAAATGTTAGAGCAGGGCTGCTCAACCCTGTTCCTGGATATCTACCATCCTGTAGGTTTTCACTCCAACCCTAACAAAGTGCACCTCATTTGACAGCTAGATTAGGGCTGTACAACCCTGTTCCTGGATATCTAGGTAGGTTTTCACTGCAACCCTAAAAAACACACCTCACTCAACAGCTAGAGATCTCGTTGAGCTGCTAATTAGTACAATCAGGTGTGCCAAATTGGGGTTGAAATGAAAACCTACAAGATGGTAGATCTCCAGGAACAGGGTTGGGGACTACTGCTTTAGGAATTTAGGTACACCTAAATTGTACTGCTTCTGAACATCCTACAGGGGGCAGCAGACTCCATTAAAAAAAGTGTCATAACATTATGACATGCTCAGGGATTGGATGAATCGGGTCATGTGTCACTGCCCACGGGAGCGAATGGGGTCACAGTGGCCCGAGGAACCTTTCACACGCCGCTGAGCACGAGCCAAGTGAGATATCTGAAGCTCGGTTTACTGTTACACGCACTTGTCCTTGAGAGGAACTTAGAGACCATTTTATTTTGAGTGCATTTTTTAACACTGGCACTTAGCCGTGTGTGGAAAATTAACTCGAATCATATAGCCGTGTAGCCATACTTCAGTTAAAGACTGAAACAGAGATTGGAGCGGCACTAGCTTCTGCGATGTGCCGTTAATGCGAGTGGAACAGATCTTTCGGGTGGGTAGTGACTGCAGTCTAATGACGATGTGTGAAAAGGATATTGATTGGAGGGGAGTGGAACATTTACAGGATTTTGATCGACATACACGCTGATCTCGTCGACGTCGATGGGGAAAAAAAGCGTTAAAATACACAAGTATTACAACTGTATTCATTTGTTCGAATACAGTGGTGGCCTGTAGCGTAGTGGTTAAGGTAAAATGACTGGGATACGCAAGGTCGGCGGTTCTAATCCCGGTGTAGCCACAATAGCAAGAGCAAGGCCCTTAGCCCTGCATTGCTTCAGGGGAGGATTGTCTCCTGCTTAGTCTAATCAACTGTACATCGCTCTGGATAAGAGCATTTGCTGGGTCAGTGCCAATAATGTAATGTAATGAATATATACTTTAATGTGTGTTTGTGTGGTTAGGCAGAATTGACTAAATTGAGGAAAAAGTGAATTTGGTTCTCAGCTTGTCTTTAAATATTATGACAAGAGATTCTCGGAGAAGAAGACTCCAATGAATCATTAGAACTCCAATCCTTGTTAAAAATGCAGTTTGCCGCAGAGATGGAACAGAGAGTCCTGCAATCCAGACACAGGAAATCTTTTTTTTAAACCCCAAGACGGTGGAAGACTTACTTGTTGGATGATGTCTGCTACTTTACCACATTAGCAACAAACCAAATTCAAGATTAAGAAAGACTTCCAGTCCTGCAAAGTTTACTTTTTAACTAAGCGTATACATTCTGTTCGTTTCCATCTACAGTTTGACACACATGATAATTACCGTAGGCCTGGTCTGTTGTGCAGTTTTTGTCTTGCAGTTTCGGCACTTGCACGCTAGCGTGCGCCAACTTTGAAATTCACACAGTCCTGCTGCTCCTTCATTATGGAATCCACCCCTGACCTGGTTCAGCTGCAATGTTCCTGCGCTAGAACACATCGAGATGTATTTCAGAACCCTATTGACCCAAAAAGATGGTGTAGGCGAAGATAACTTCATTACTATTGCATTTGGCAGCTGGGGGAAAGTTTTTTTTACGGTATTTTTCCATATGTTACTTTTTAAATCTGCTTCTGCTGCATTCCTGAAAATAAACTTACTCAAAGGCCAAGCCCACATCACCATTCATGTGCCAGTCGCTAAGCGCCTTTCAGAACTTCTTCAATATATCTGATGAAATTGATCCTGAGAGAAACGGTTGAAAACATGCTGATTCTGGAGAAGTCTGTTAATTTGAACAGAACTCAAACACATCAATCACAGGGTGGCTTTAAGAAGGACACTTCCTGAAATATTCAGTGAGACACATTAGACAGCAGTGGAATATATTGCATATAAACTAAGCTAGCTCATCGCTAAGCAACTGGGTGACAAAGTAAAAATTCTGGGAGAACAGGTGTATTTTCATCAAGATTATTATTATTATTATTATTATTATTATTATTATTAAAATTCCAATGCAACTTAGAGTTGATTAGACAAAGCAGGGGACAATCCCCCCCTGGAGCAATGTGGGGTTAAGGGCCTTGCTCAAGGGCCCAACAGCTGCACAGATGTTATTGTGGTTACACGGGGACTTGAACCAACAACCTCCTGGCGGGGAGCCTGCTTGTGGACACTGATGGCCTGATGACGGACAGGAGGAAGGAAGCAATCATTTCATAGCACCAGGGTTGCTTCTGTTTAGCACACGCAGCAAACGGAAGGATATGAATGAGACTTACACTTACCCTGCAAAATAAAAAGACTTCAATGTTTTTGTCTTGTGATGAGACTTAATCTCTCTTTCTCCTTAATGATGTTCCAAATGGCTTGTTTTGGTAAGCCTATTATGGGGCCTCAGTCGCTGGACTTTTTATTCTCTCATCTCTCAGTGTAATGGCTTTCTTGACTGTCAACTCTAGTCCTCGTGTTGACAAACGCCAATAACAGACTCCAAAGGCAATCAAAAGCCCAGAATCAATACCTGCACAAAAGCAAGCGATTGAATACACCTGATTATTCAGAAGCAGCTGAGAAGCCAACTGTCCAATTACCTTTGGTCCCCTAAAAGCGGGGAACTGTGTACAAAAGGGATGTCATTCCTACACTATCACCTGGTATGGATGTAAATACCCTCAAATTAAACATGACAATATGCAATGTAACCTCATATTAATTGTTTCCTTTCAAATCCAAACGAACATAAATGGTACCTCTGTCCAAATACTTACAGATCTCACTGTATATTCTTTCTCTTTGCAGTTGTTTTCACCTGCTGATATTAGTTGGCTGTATTCCTGGTGTCAGACAAGGTGAGAGTGAGTCCAGATGTGCACATATGATTTCTCCGCAGACAGGGGGCGCCATTGAGCTGTACACCCGGTTGGTTGAAAAATACATTTCAATTGTGCTATTGCTGCGGACTGCTACAGAGTAGTAGTCGCAATGAATGTGCTTCGTATTTTTAATATATTGAGAACGTAGGTTGAAGATTGTGTGGTTCCACGGCTAATTCGCATAAACCCAGTCTTCAGGAAAGTGAGAGACACAATGATTTCAAGGAAATCTACATATGAGCAGGACTAAAGAAGAAAGATTGAAGTTGAGTAAATATCGAATTTCAGAAGTATTGCTCTAGTCAAATTGAAATGTATAAAAATCTTCCATACCTGCATTAATAAAAAAAAACTATTTTAGCGGACTCAAAATTGGTTTTCTTGAAGCCAACTTAGACTTCTGAAGAATTTCAATATCAATTTAATTTGGCCATGATAGCTATGGTATGCTGCTTTACAATATTTTTAGTCATCTGTAATTTCAAAGCTCTGGCGCTCTCTCGGTACTTCCAAATTGAATTATAAACCCAAATAAAAAGCGTACAATTCTACTGAACGCCTGCTGAAGAGGAGGAATTTGATTTCCAACGCCTTGTTGTTTCCAAATAGCGCATTGATTTTTCTAAATACGCGTTTCCAGTTTCATTAATCACACTCGCATTTGTCCCTCAGTGGAAGTGAAAGTAATTATTGCTTTGACAGCACGCTGGAGTGCATTTTCTCATTTATTGTCATTTCCCGCATGCACGGTTTCCTTTTTCTACCGCAGTGGCGAGGACGAGAAATGGCTTTGTGCAGAGTCGGCACAATCGCAATGTAGGAACGAGAACGCTATCAGCACGAAAATATGAATGTATGACTTTAGTAACATTATCAGACAGCATCAAGAGCAACACGGACGTACAGTGCCCTCAAAAACGATTCACAGCCTTGAAAAATGTGTGCATAATGTAAGCGATAGCCTGCAGGTAATGACACAACACTGTATGCGCAACAATACGGGAATATAATAACATTGCTCAAGTGATTGTGTCAAATATGATGGGAATTTTGATTGCAACTTATGGGCAGATGAGAGCGAAGTTGAGCTTCTTGGCCACACACACCAGGGTTGGGTTTGGTGCAGGAGGAAGGAAGCTTATGTAGAAAGCGGTGTGTGACGCCTACAGTGAAATAAGATATCTTTATATATTTGGTGTTACGAGCTTGCTTTGTGTGTAACAGTCCCCGGGGCTCTTGTTAAAGTCAATGAAATCATGAACCCCACCATGTACTATAAAATATGAAAAGCCAAAAACCTAGTGGCCCCCTACTAGGAAGCTGAAATACGGTTCCAAATAGATCTTTCAGCAAGGCAACGTCCCAAAGCATCTCTCACCAAATATCATATTTTAACATAACATAACATAAGGTAATGGTGAGAACAGGCCATTCAACGCAATGCTCGCCTTTTCATACCCCTAATTGTACCTATTGCCTAATTTGCCTAAAAGCTCAATCGTATCTAACACCGTATCAAGCCTGGTCTTAAACCCCCAGTGTTTCTGCCTCCACTACATGCACTGGCAAGCTATTCCACACCCTGCCAACTCGCTGTGTGAAAAAATACTTCCTAATATCTGGGATATTAGCACAGCTTCATACAATAGTAATTGTTTAAGCCAATGTGTTAATGTGTTAATTATTGCAATCATGGTTAGGGGTAATATGCTGCACATCAATAACCGCTTAATAATATACATTATCTGCATGTTCAACATAATAAGGTTGTATTATTGTTACGAGCAAATAATAAAACGATAATTAAATAATATGTTCAAAAGCTTTCTTTTCCCCCCAAACCATTGCCATGACAACCAGTAGCTCCTTCTGTATTCTTCTTGCCAGCAAAGACTTCTTGTCTGAATTTCCTCTAGAGGGAATTAGTTTTTTTTTTTCTTCAACTTATCAAAATGTGTCCCTTTGAAATTGAAACACATTTTATTCAAAAAGGAAACTATGTACTGATTTGAAGCACTCAAAACATTGTCTCTGGTGCCAAACACGCCTTTTATATGTTTGGTAATTCAGACTAGCCTTGATTCTAATGGGAATTTAAATGCCATAAAACCTAACTATATAAAACTAATTATGCTGAAACAAATTAATGAATAAATTAGCTATTTAATCAGACACGTTGTGACGTGGCTTTAGAGTGGGACATCCAAAGTTTGTTCAACACCTTTGAAAAATATAATACAATACTGATACCACTAACACAAACTGAAATGTAATCACAAGAAGCTATAACTTAAGACTTACTGCATGTTCATTACATGGCTACATTACATGTATTCTAATAGGAGAGCATAAAATGACATATTGACCATTTAGCACAGGGCTACTGAACTCCTGCTTATTCGCTGAACCAAGTAGGTAAATTCATTACTGATTAAGTACTAGGTGACTTCATTAGTAACCGGGGGGGGGGGGGGGGGGGGGGGGCAAATATCTGCCGACTCAGGACTCCCCAGGACCTAGAGTTGAATAATGCTGATTTAGGAACGGGTGTGATCTTGGAAGTCAATCAAATCAATACATTCAAATGTGCTCTGGTTGGCTCAGTGAAGTACTTTTGTGGAGCAAATAATTATATCCTCAGGCATCCTTCGTGCCTTCTTAAACCCATGTATGGACACGAATATGCATGGTAAATGCATAAGTACAAACGTAAAAATAATAATTAATATTTATGCTTGCACTATGGGCACTGTGCTGGCATATTGGTGCCGTACCAGTTCCCTGCTGAACAACACAGCTCAAGCTAGGTTTTGAAACAGCTGGTAGCTGGTTGACCAGTTCAGACCAGCTCCATACTCAACATGGTTTGACCAGCTCAAGCTATGTTTTGAAACAGCTGGTAGCTTGTTGACCAATTCAGACCAGCTCAAGCTATGTTTTGAAACAGCTGGTAGCACGCTGGTCATATCTGGATTTTACACCAGGGCTTGAAAGTATAAACATCAGTCAATGGTATCCTTTCAAAATACTTCTTATTGAGTTAATATTTAGCTGGTCAAAACACAGCAGAATCTATTTGTAGGTGTGTGTGTGTGTGTGTGTGTGTGTTGGTGGCTTTAACGTAAACAGTACTCAATGGGCTAATGTGTCGCTTTCTATATATAATAACCCCAAATAAACTGTGTGTGGTCATATGGTCTTATGTTAGTCCACACAATCGATATCTTATAATCAGTTGGAGCCTTTAGCAACCTGCACCTTTTACACCACAACATTACCAGTGCATATTACGAAGCAGTGTCACTGTTTCCCGGATTGTTATCATTTAGTAACACCACTGGGCCGCGTTAATGAGTGTACAGGACTCCAGAAACGTCATTCTGTGAGCCAAAAATGTTTGAAGCAGAAATTATGTTCTTTTCAGAGCCTGGATCGAACACAACGTGCAGTTCCAAGAACTCGTGATGCTATCTGCTGCTCAGTGATTTTTTTTTTCCCCCCATCACAGTTGAAAATTCAAATGAGCACTCTTCTGTGAAGTCACCCCTACAGTGCGTTGCGTATGTGTCGGTAGGTTGGAGAGGAGGGCTCGTGAAATTGTCTTTTCTGTAACACCATTTCGACATCGCAAGATTCCCGACAATTGCTTTGGGAAGGTGTGTGGTCCCTCCTGCGGTCCTGAGGGGGAAAACGTGAAAATGTGGAAAGCTCCTTGGAGGACTATACTTTCCTTCCCAGCCTGAGCAGGGAAGCTCTTCGCTCATCGCAAATTCAAACGGCTGAACGGAAAATGGAAGGCTTTAATATCAGCATGTATTCCATGAGAAGACACAGTACGTATAGCCTACGTCCACGATGAACTCCCGACCTGACGCCGGTGCATGAAAAACCATCCCACTGAAGGTCTAAAGCAGGGATGGGCAGCTCCTGTCCTGGAGGGCCGGTGTGTATGCAGGGTTAACTCCAGTCCTGGATAGCTGGTGTGTATGCAGGGTTAACTCCAGTCCTGGAGGGCCGGTGTGTATGCAGGTTTAACTCCAGTCCTGGATAGCTGGTGTGTATGCAGGGTTAACTCCAGTCCTGGATAGCTGGTGTGTATGCAGGGTTAACTCCAGTCCTGGAGGGCTGGTGTGTATGCAGGGTTAACTCCAGTCCTGGAGGGCTGGTGTATATGCAGGGTTAACTCCAGTCCTGGAGGGCTGGTGTGTATGCAGGATTTTGCTGCCACAAGTTACCCTGGCTCAATCCGCTAATTAGCCATATGCACCATCACTGATTCACTCCTAAATTACACAGCAATAAAATGCTATAAGACAGCTGCTGTAATATCATGGAATGTGTTCAATAATTAAGGCAGAATTTGGTCTGAAATCTAAAAGCAGATATGGCCTTCCTTGCCCATCCCTGGGGTAAAACTCACTGGGCGGTCATTTCAAACTGTGGGCCAAAGGAACAGAGTGGATATTTAAGGCTGTTTTTCTTATTACTGACAGTTATACCTTAATACAAGAGAAAACAGAAGACCACTTCTCAAAGGTACTGACTGCATAAGTTGCTCCTTGCGGCCAGATTTACATTTAAAGTGAGGCAGAATCTTTTACTGAATTATGTAAACATTAACTTCCCGGGGAGTGGAAATCATTGCCTAGAAACTGTGAGTTTTAAGCACAGGGCTGAACTGGTGAACTTGCTTTGTTGTAGGCGAGGAGCTGTTTGTGGTGCTGGAGCAGTGCATGTGCACCTCAGTAGCGAGCTAAAGCAGCTAACACAGTGCTCACTGCTCCTCACTAATGGCCCTGGAGAGCCACAGGGTGTGCTGGGGTCCTCACTCCTGGTCCCGGAGAGCCACAGGGTGTGCTGGGGTCCTCACTCCTGGTCCTGGAGAGCCGCAGGGTGTGCTGGGGTCCTCACTCCTGGTCCTGGAGAGCCACAGGGTGTGCTGGGGTCCTCACTCCTGGTCCTGGAGAGCCGCAGGGTGTGCTGGGGCCCTCACTCGTGGTCCTTGAGAGCCGTAGGGTGTGCTGGGGTCCTCACTCCTGGTCCTTGAGAGCTGTAGGGTGTGCTGGGGTCCTCACTCCTGGTCCTTGAGAGCTGTAGGGTGTGCTGGGGTCCTCACTCCTGGTCCTGGAGAGTCGCAGGGTGTGCTGGGGTCCTCACTCCTGGTCCTGGAGAGCCGCAGGGTGTGCTGGGGTCCTCACTCGTGGTCCTGGAGAGCCGCAGGGTGTGCTGGGGTCCTCACTCGTGGTCCTGGAGAGCCGCAGGGTGTGCTGGGGTCCTCACTCCTGGTCCTGGAGAGCCGCAGGGTGTGCTGGGGTCCTCACTCCTGGTCCTGGAGAGCCGCAGGGTGTGCTGGGGTCCTCACTCCTGGTCCTGGAGAGCCGCAGGGTGTGCTGGGGTCCTCACTCCTGGTCCTTGAGAGCTGTAGGGTGTGCTGGGGTCCTCACTCCTGGTCCTGCAGCACTTAATTGATGAATTAAAGCATTTAAACACATTTAACTCACCTCACCTGGTTTCTTGGGTCTGAATGTTCAGGTGAAAACAGAAACCAGCTCACCCTGTGGCTCTCCAGGACCAGGAGCGTGGACCACTGAGCAAGCAGAAGACATGGGAGAAACGGCACTCTTCTACAGTAACGCATTCTCCAAGGTAAATTAAATGCTGCTCATGTTGTTTGCGCCCTGCCCCCAAAACATGGCATGAGCCGCAAACAACAGCATAAGCCATTAGAGTCAGGCACTTACACAACACTGCTCCCAGCCCTAACCCCATTCATCTAACCATGGCAGTATAATACCCTGTCTTTAGCTTTAATTTCATTTGACCTTTATTTGTACAGGCTAGGTTGACTGAGCACACATGCTCACTTACGCCAAACCTCCTCTTAAATCTCCCCCCAGTAGCCGAGCCAGCATGTTTTTTTGAACTGTGGGAGGAGACCGGAGTACCCGGAGGAAACCCACGCAGACACGGGGAGAACATGCACACTGATGCACAGTAATGGGATTAAGCAGGTTTTCCTTTTTAAAAAGTCCACACAAGCCCCCTCGTTTGTTTTGGCAGCCAAAGGTTGCTGCTGTGTGTATCAGGGAAATGAAATGCTTGGGGAAAGTATTATTGAAAGATAAGGAGGAATGGCAGTGGGGTTAGACTGAATACCCCTCAATGTGCCGTAAAAGTGCTATAGGACCGATTGACAATAGACTCAGAGGTAGACTATCCCCCTTGATAGAATAACCTTGAATAATGACAAAGGGAAACGGTGCAAATGAGATTATTGAGTTAGACTGCGAGTTTGAGATTGAGTTTAGTGGTGATTGGCTTTTTAATGGAAGACGTGCTTTTTCATGTCGGCTTTAATGGAAGATTGAGAATCTGCGCATTGGACAGACAAAAAGGCCACTTCTTCCGCCGCCGCATGGCCGAGTTAAATAGTCCAGTCCTCTTCGCTTGTATCTGCGGTTTAATTAATAGCGGTTCGTTGGAAAATTGCTCGCTGCCTTCGGGGTAGAGATTGGAAATACACGGCGTGGTATTTTATCGCTCTCTCTTTATGGAGCGTGAGGTGCGCGGAGGGCTTATTAACGTGAGGAGCGGTGATATAAATGAGCGGAGGGTGACTACTTGAACTGTTAATGAGCAGCAGTGTCGGGTCGAGGCGACGGTGTGGGGAAGGAATGGAGTGTTTGTGCGGTCGGGGGGTAAGGGGTGTGGCGTGTGTATGCGAGGGGGTGGTGCGGTGTGTGCGCGTGTGTGTGGCTTGTGTATATGTGCTGCGGCGCTGGTGTTAATTGGAAGGATTTGTTCGCGAGCACACGCGGTTGGCTGCTGCGAATAGTGCGGTTCGTTTGCATCCCATCATGCCCCGCTGCAGCCTCCAGTTGCTTGGCAATGAGAGCGAGACTGCTGCGGCACCATCTGCTTGCGCTCCGACGCTCGCCGTGACTCACGGCGACGGACCGGCGGCGACACGAACCGACGGCCCCTGTGCGATTGTGCGGAGCGCAGAAACGACGACTCTTGACCGCGGGAGACGAACGGCGCAGCGTCATCGTTCTGCTTTCACGCAGGGAGCGAAGAAAGTTCTCTGAAGTTGCGAATACGATGCCCAACTTCACCTTACTTTATACCAGTGATCCTCATTCCTGGTCCCGCAGAGCCGCAGGGTGTGCTGGTTTTTGTTTTTGCCTTAATGGCAGCAACCAATTCAGACCCAAGAAACCAGGTGATGAGTTAACTGTGTAATCAAATCCTTTCATTTAAAGACTGAGTAACAACGAAGGCGTGGTGGCACGGATGGTGCAGTGGGTAGCACTGCGGACTCACAGCAAGGAGATCCTGGGTTCGAATCCCCGTCGGCCGGGGCCTCTCTGTGCGGAGTTTGCATGTTCTCCCCGTGTCTGCGTGGGTTTCCTCCGGGTACTCCTGGTTTCCTCCCACAGTCCAAAGACATGCAGGTTAGGCTGATTGGAGAGTCTAAATTGCCCATAGGTATGAGTGTGTGAGTGAATGGTGTGTGTGCCCTGCGATGGACTGGCGACCCGTCCAGGGTGTATTCCTGCCTTTCGCCCAATGTATGCTGGGATAGGCTCCAGCCCCCCTGCGACCCTGTTCAGGATAAGCGGGTTAAGATAATGGATGGATGGATGGATAGATGGTAACAACGAAGGCCAGCACACCCTGCAGCTATCCAGGACCAGGAGCGAAGACCACTGCTTTATATACTTTGTTTACATAAATGTTTTAACCAGTACCGTGTGCAATCATTCCTGTCACCATTCTCTTTTCACACAAGTGCTAACAAAAAACGGAGAAAGTTCTCTGTAGTTCTTCTTGCTTCATATGCTTTATGTTTATATGTACCTCATTTTTACCCAGTATTGTGTTCATAATAAATACTGATGGTTACAGTATTGTGTACATAATAAATACAGTTCCAAATACAGTTTAAAAACAAACTTCTAAACTAATTTCCTCTTACGTACAGCATTTGTCACAGAAGTTCAGTTTAAAAAAGAAATAGCTACACCCATTTTTACCTACAATATGACGTTTAATTAGAAAAGAAATGGAAATTCCAAAGAAAGGTAACATGTTTTGTAGTATTTATTGTAAACTGGATTTATTAAATGGGTAAGAGCGTGTGAAGTGGGTAGAGCTTTTTTTAGGTTTGGAGATTATGGAAAGTACTGCCCTGGCATTTCAATGTCACTTCAAATCACTGGCATTTGTCTTTGATCTCTTTGCCCCTGGGATTTAATAATATATAGACATGAATAAATAAACGGAAGATGAATGCAGATGTGGGGAAATAGCTCACGTAAGTGGAAAGCAGGAATTCGAATTTGTTCCATTCAGCTGAAAAAAAAAAAAAGGCTGTTAAGCTTTGTTCAAGAAGCCGTGCAGACATTATCATGAAATATTCCTCCAAATAAAACCCAAACCGGCAATAATTATAAACACCGTAGCAGTGTAATCGCCACTCTTTTATCTGAGACGACAGCTGGCCTGTTGCACTGAATCAGAGAACGCTTCAAATATACTGCAACTCAAAATCTCCACAAGCTGGAACAGGCTGTGCGATGCCAATAAATTAGAACACACACGGAAGCCAGTGTTTCCCAGTATTGTTTGGCGTCTAAAACACAAAAAGTTCACAAAAAGTTCATTGTCAATTTTCATTTTTTTTCATTGCCGTTTTTCATTTTGCTACAGTAAAGGTGCTGTTGTCACAGAAATGGCTCCTACGGTATATAGCCAGTTTAGGTTGGTAGCCTCATTGGTCGATGCGCAATTGCTGACTGTGGATCACCACATGCTGAGGGAATGTTCTGTCCGTTAGGGCAGGGGTGGGCCGCCCTGGTTCTGGAGAGCAGCAGGGTTCTCTCACTGTAAAATCAGGAACTGATTCAGACCCAAGGAACCAGGTGAGGTGAGTTAACTGTGTAATCGACTGCTTTAGAGTGACAACGAAAGCCAGCATACCCTGTGGCTCTCCAGGGCCAGGGTTGGGGACCCCAGCTGACCCTGTGGCTCTCCAGGACCAGGGTTAGGGACCCCTGGGTTAGGGGTTCACATTTTATTGCTCTCTATTGACCCCTGCTAGTCAATCTGGGACCCATGGACTGCATACCAAAGCTACATATGAGATATAAGGACTCCTTACCCATAGCAAGCCTTCAAGCCGGTTAACTGTATGAGGACTATAGGGTGCTCAACAGCCTGGCCGATACAGCTGTAAGACTCCCTGCCAGGACAACTTCACGGGGACTAGCCCCAAATAGGGAACTCAGGAGCACGGGAAGATCAGAGCAAAACACACTGTTTAATGCAACAGGGGGAAAAAGATGAAAATTTTGAAAAAAAAATATGCAAATGTATTCTTTTTTTTTTTTTTTGGCACTTTTGACTCCAAGGAAGATGTCATAGACATGCAAACCCATTAATTAAACAGCATGGTTTGCTCTGAGCTCTGTGTGTTCCTCATTCCAGGCTAGTCCCCATGAAGTTGTCCAGGTAAGGAGTCCTTATAGCTTCATTGTCCAGGTAAGGGCAATGGGGCCTGGGGGGCCTGTAGCGTAGTGGTTAAGGTAAATGCCTGGGACCCGCAAGGTCGGTGGTTCTAATCCCGGTGTAGCCACAATAAGATCCGCACAGCCGTTGGGCCCTTGAGCAAGGCCCTTAACCCCGCATTGCTCCAGGGGAGGATTGTCTCCTGCTTAGTCTAATCAGCTGTACGTCGCTCTGGATAAGAGCGTCTGCCAAATGCCAATAATGTAATGTCATGTAATGAGTCCGTATAGCTCTATTGTCCAGGCTGTTGAGCACCCTATAGTCCTCGTATAGTTAACTGGCTTGAAGCGCGTTGGGGCTCTCCCTTTCTGCTGTGTATGAGATCCTCCACACAGCTCTACGTGAGCTCAGCTGTGCGCCGCTGTGTGAACAGAAGCAGGCTGGTCACACCACGTGTTCCGGAGGAGAACATGTTTTTGGATGTCTTCACTCTCCACAGTTGGCGGTGGATATCGTGCATGAACGCTGCTGCAGATACTTCGCTGAATAGTCCAAATTAGGATGGGACCTGTTTGGTCCCACGTTTGGAGCCAATTTTTCTTTTTTAAAGAATAAAAGAAAGAAAGAAATGAGTTCTATATACATTCAGTGAGCACTTTATTAGGTAGATATGTACACCAGCTTGTCAATGCAAATATTGAATCAGCCAATCATGTGGCGGCAACTAAATACATCAAAGCCTGCAGACATGGTCAAGAGGTTCAGCTGTTTTTCATGACATTACATTACATTAGTGGCATTTGGCAGACACTCTTATCCAGAGCGACGTACAGTTGATTAGACTAAGCAGGATACAATCCTCCCCTGGAGCAATGCAGGGTTAAGGGCCTTGCTCAAAGGCCCAACAGCAGTACGGATCTTATTGTGGCTACACCAGGATTAGAACCACCAACCTTGCGTGTCCCAGTCCTTTACCTTAACCACTACGCTACAGGCCGCCCAGAGCATGTCAGAATTGGGAAGAAATGTGATCTAAGTGACTTTGACCATGGAATGATTGTTTATCCAGAGTGTCCGCTAAATAATAAATTATAACAACAAGTTATGTCAAAGGCAGTTGTCCCAGATTAATCAATTGTACTATTTAACTTCACCAGTACAGCACACGCTAATGCTAATGCTAGGAACATGTGACATGTTAATTCATAGGCACTCTGCTTGGGCATAAGAGTCTTGCATTACAGCTAGGCACAGTGTGTTCCCATGAGCTCACAGGTTGAGTACACTTCATTTACAACTGGTGATACAAATATATTCCTGGGGCAGTGTGACATCAATAGACAAATTCTGTTGTTCCGGGGCTTCATTTAGTCCTGTGTTATTCGCTCACGTATTTGTATATTTAGCCGGATATTTCTGGAACAAGAGGGAGGCAGCCTCCATAGTTAATCTGGGGACGTAGCATGGGTATGTTGGCGGAGGGCTTTGCATAACACCTTTGGCTGCGAGTATTGTAAAGGGCTATGGATGACAACACTTACCTGTTGCATAACTCTTATATAAAGAGTCATTAGGTGCCTGCTTTAAATAATCACTTTTTTTTTTGCAAAAAGTAAAAGAGAAAAATAATTAACAGCAGAAAGGAAAACAGGTACAATTAAATGCAACTGTTTGTGTACCCTGGTGTAAAATCCAAGCTTTGACCAGCTGTTTCAACACGCAGCATGAGCTGGTCAAACCGTGTTAAGTATGGAGCTGGTCTAAACTGGTTAACCAGCTACCAGCTGTTTCAAAACATGGCTTGAGCAGTTTTTTTCAGCTGGGTACATACTGTATTCGTTCCTAGTTGGGCCCTTTCAGGTATTTAGTATCCATAATAAGATCTGTACGGCTGTTGGGCCCTTGAACAAGGCCCTTAACCCCGCATTGCTCCAGGGGCGATTGTTCCCTGCTTAGTCTAATGAACTGTAAGTCGCTTTGGATAAAAGAATCAGCTAAATAATAACATTATTATTATTATTATTATTATTATTATTATTATTATTATTATTATTATTATTATTATCATTATAGATGGCAAATTATGCATTACAGTCCTCATTAGACCCCTACACAGATTGTGCATTATTTTCATTTTCATGACCACTTCAGAGATAAAAGATGCCATTACTGTTTTGCAGTTGCCCAAACTCAAACCGTGAAATGTGACATGAAGTCACTCTTTTAGAATTGATAGTGACAAGCAAATATATGACATGTGCCACAAAGAAGATATAGCCAAAGCCATAGCCAAAGATAACAATGTGAAAGTCGGTTGTCCCAGCTTAACCAATAATATAATTTGCTACATTTTCCACTAAATCCCACGGCAATGCCGGGAACGTGTGACGACAAAATCATTCAATCCACAGCACTTCAATCCGCCAAATGTGGAGATTCAGATTTTTAGGGGGTTTATTTTTGGATTCTGCATCAGTCTTCTCACACTGAGAAAACAACAGATCTGTGAAAACAATTTTGAGTATTCTCCCGGCACACAACTCGATGGCAAGGAGAAAAGATTCAGACATTGAGAGGGAGGCTTCTTTCTTCGCCCTTAACACGAGAGACAGTCCATACTCACAGCTTTCCGTGTTACAGGTGACTTCAGTTGAATGGCACCACATTCTCTGCTCGTTCGAGCGAATACAAATGGCAATCTGATTCCATTCATCCGTAAAACCTGCCTACTAAAGAGGGAAGGAGGAGAATCTGATTTTCTCACTTTGACTTGATGTTTCCGCTGCTGTATTTTCTGTTACTAATGTATAATCATTCCGCGTCATTGATCACGGCATTCCTACAGTACAGTCCGGGGGGAAAGCCTCTCAAACAGGATCAGAAGTGCTTGGAATTTTTTTTTATCCCTGCATACTTTTAATTTAACACCAGGTACAGCGTCCTCCGTTTGAACAGGCGTCAAAGACAGGGGTCGCAGGAGTTCGGCGTTTTGAAATGTCATCCGATCCCGTTTCCTGGATGGTGCATTAAGCTGGATTCAGTGCACATTCCTCTGATTGATACGGACACCAATCCCAGCAGCGGCAGGAGAGCCAGCTCCACTGTGGCATGCTGGGGACTTGTTCAGGTCGCCAGCCAAGCATACCAAACAGACAAGTTTCCACAGTCTGTTTTTAGACCTCTGACCATGGGAAATCCCAGAGACCTTGTAAGGGTGTTACATTCACATTTACATATCAGTCATTTGGCAGACGCTTTTAATCCAAAGCGATTTACGAGTGCATAGGTTCTTCCACCGGTTAAAAGCATCAAATCCATAACTAGTAAAATACGCATGAAGAGCTGTTCTAAACAAAAAGACAGTCATCATAAGAGCAATTTAAAATATATATATATATTTGAATTAAGGGTTAAACAAGAGGGATATCCGAAGGGGTGAGTGGGGGGAGGGAGGAAATCAGGAGGGAGGACTAAGGTACTAAGGTTTAATCTGTTACTTTATTAAGTGTGTGTGTGTGTGTGTGTGTGTGTGTGTGTGTGTGTGTGTGTGTGTGTGTGTGTGTGCTTGACCTGACATGTTAAAACAGATAACATGTGAGTTAGGCGGACTCACAGCAGATGGACATAGATTGCAATCAGAAAGATATTAGAATTTTTATTATTTGCAAACATGCCCTAGACACATACCAGATGTAATATAATGTAATATGAACACCAGCATATGTCTTTACAATAGAAAAGGAGGTATTGTAAATAAACTATACTGGACTGTTGCTGGGTATGTTTTTGATGGGCACACAAGGTCAAAACTTTAACTTTTGTAAAGTAGCCTACAGACGGACAATTGAAAGCTTGTGGGGACAGTAAGTGTGCAAACAAACAGGTCTCGTGCCTTGTAGCGATTAATAGAGAACGCGTCTGCGGAACATGTGCGCGTCCGGGACCGGGGTTGCGGATCCCTGTTATGAAGCCTGGTGCACCGCTCTCTGCATTTCAGTTTGCATAATGACGGTCGCTTTGGTTGGTGGGGAGAGACGCTGCCGTTAAATTTGGATTCAGTGAAGACGCCAGGAGAGTTCCTCTGGAGTTCACCTCCGCCCGGTCGCTCAGCTGTTCCTGTCCTCTGACTGCCGCTTTCCATCTTCGGAGATAATTCCCAGACAATGGGCGTGGATTTGTAAATTATACACCGTTGTTCTCTTTGTGTTTGGGACCCGGGAGGTTTTTCCTGTTTAATGCGGTCAGAGAGGTATGTTCTCGGTGACCGCGCTATTTTTAATAAATCCCTTTAAATATGTTTGACCTAAGTGGGGGATTTCAAGAGCCGTAGTATTAACTAGAGCCAGAACATAATTCCACGCTGACAGCGGGGATAGCCTACGTGGTGTCGCGTTTTTGTTTTCCTACTCTGAACACGAACGGATGCGCGCAGGAAGACGCCGTTTTGCTCGCCAATATTGCGCTCCTCCCGCGCGATATGAAGTCTATATTGTGATATAGAATCATAATTATTACTCTTTGTGCGGAGTTGCCAAAGAACAAAAGAGAAATGAAGACGGAACTGTCTGGGATTATCGTGACGCTCTGGATATTTTTAGAGGTGAGTGCCAGCATATTCAGCCGTACGTACAGTACAGTGGGTTGTGTTTGGAGAAATACTCGTATGAAATCGCTGTTTACGTTGTACAGTACGTGTTAAGTTACTGTTTTTTTGTTTTGTTTTAGTTTTTTTGTGGTGGTAAGGTGATGCTGAACTGTATTACTGTTGGGTTTCTCAAATAATATTTAGCCTACACAGAAACTATGCTGGTAGCAAGCCACCTACAGAACCCCATATGATGCAATTGAGTTTTTACCTTCCTCAGTTTTTTCATGACAATATATTCCAAGACAAACATGCATATTTGAGAATATTTAAAGGAAGGTTGCATACACTGCTCTGGTGAAACGTCACTGGTTATAGGCTACAGAGCAACATTAGGTTCAGATTTGGGCAGCAAGCTAATGGCATCAATAACTCTGTGAAAAGTTCAGGATAGCCCTTCTCATTACCCTTCTACGTGAAAGTCGTGTTTTTGTGTTCAAATGATTGTTTCTTGGTGGCAATACAATCGTAGTATAAGCAGAAAGCTAAAAGTATAATACAGTTTATTCTCGTAAAATCAAGTAGGACATGATTATGAAAGAGCGCGGACGCTTTCAGAAATCGTTGACCACAAATGACACTTTCTGTAGCCCTTGTTAACGCATAATTGCAAGTTCATCTTTTAAATGCCATTATTTCAAGTTGTCTTGCAGTCCATTTACACTAATTCTGGCGAAACAAAGATCCAGTTTGATTCCCGTAATGCGAAGCACGTTTACGTTACAATCAAATAGTTGTCTTTGAATAGTAAATTAGGGTGAGTAACTTGCTGCCAGATGAGCTAAGACGGCTAATAGTGAGAAGACAGCTATGCTATAGCGGTTTACATAATTTGACACGGACAATGGAAGCTCTCTGTCATTGCTCTTGAGTGGTATTTATTCAAATATGAAAGCCAAGCTAAGCCTCGATAATTCTGTAATAAATCCTTCTCGCCTTGTACTCGTGTAGGCCTATTCCGTGAGTGATGAACAAAAGCTCAACACAGGATAAAGCGGAGAATCGCTCTTGTAACGTCATTTGTGTGTCAGCCTCGATCACACGTCGGCAGTGTATGGACTCTGACTTCTGAACGGCTGGATGCCGCTAAAATTGAGTTCAAATACATTCCGAACTGTTCGTTGCTATTTAAAGTTGATTCAAATGACAATTGTTTCAGCATTGAAAACACTAATGTTGTGCCACCCGGTCGTTCGCAAGCATGCCTATGCACTACAATATGCTTCTAGCAGGGACTGGTAGGAGAGTAGTTGTCGTTGACATAATCGACAGTGTTGGATGTTTGAAATGTATGCTGTCACTTTTAAGTTATTCCAATAGAAGAGACACAGACCTGGCCTCGCAGTAGTTATTCCATGTCAGATAGAGAAGGCCTTCTATTTCCAGCCTATATTCATGTTTTTTTAACATGCTATTTGGAACCGAAGCAGTCGCCAACGTGTCCACCCTCCTCCACTGTGTGAAAGTGCTACTAAATTTACTTAACTGATGGCGTACCTCTTCTGTTTTATTTTTGAGGGAAGGAGCCATTTCAATAAAGCGCAGGTTTGTTTATGGGACCGTTGCTCGCTGTAGACTGTCTGTTTTTGTTGTGCTATAAGTAAACATGGCTCCCGGAGCAGTTAACCATTCTGAAGCAGTACGGCGTGGAAAGATGAACTGTTTGGCAGTCAGTGCTTTTTTACAAGCTTTACTGTCGGAAATTATGATATGCAGATGGGAGTCTTTGAGGTGTGTAAATGCACCATTAATCAAAGCAGGCTTCTAGCCAATTAAAGCACAAATGGATATTTACCCCCTCCCCCCTTCTTTCTCTCTATCTCTACCTCTCTCTACAAATGCATTCATTTTGTTTATACACCCTTTATTTGTATTGGAAGATTTCATGTCAAATAGGTTTTGTGAACAATAGCGGCTAAGCTCGGCGTACTTGGGACGGTAATGATCCAAGCACTTTCTAGTCTGTTTTGGGTAGTACAGTAGTTCATATGATATGCTGTGAAATCGTCAGAAACAATCCACAGTTTCTTGCTTGACCAGAGGGAAAGTCTTACAGAACAACAGAGAACTATTTTATTTTATTTTATTATGGATACTGAAGCTTCCCTATTTTTTTTTTTGGGGGGGGGGGGGGGATGGGAACCTAATGAAATACTCTCAACGACACCCCGCCTTCCGGTCCTATTGTTTAGCTCAGTTGCACCAGGCAATAACAATTGAGAACAGAAAAGTATTTGAATCCAAAACTATTACGTGCTTGACCCAGGTCTGGTCAGGATTCACTTCCCAGGGAAGTCCTACTGCACCTGATGCTGTTAACACAGTCATTCTTGCTGCATTCCCAGGTGTAAAATCCAGTTTGAAATGACCAGCGGCCAGCTGTTTCAAAGCATAGCTTGAGCTGGTCAAACCATGTTAAGTATGGAGCTGGTCTGAACTGGTCAACCAGTTACCAGCTGTTTCAAAACCTAGCTTGAGCTGGTCAAACCATGTTAAGTATGGAGCTGGTCTTAACTGGTCAACCAGCTACCAGCTGTTTCAAAACATAGCTTGAGCTGGTCAAACCATGTTAAGTATGGAGCTGGTCTTAACTGGTCAACCAGCTGTTTCAAAACCTAGCTTGAGCTGGTCAAACCATGTTAAGTATGGAGCTGGTCTGAACTGGTCAACCAGTTACCAGCTGTTTCAAAACCTAGCTTGAGCTGGTCAAACCATGTTAAGTATGGAGCTGGTCTTAACTGGTCAACCAGCTACCAGCTGTTTCAAAACATAGCTTGAGCTGGTCAAACCATGTTAAGTATGGAGCTGGTCTTAACTGGTCAACCAGCTACCAGCTGTTTCAAAACATAACTTGAGCTGGTCAAAACCATGTTAAGTATGGAGCTGGTCTGAACTGGTCAACCAGCTAACAGCCATTTCAAAGCCTTGTTTGAGCTGTTTTTTTTCAGCAGGGTTTCTACTGTGCACTTAGAATGGGAGATTGAGTGGGTGTAGCTGGCACACACTATGGTCTTGCACCTGATCCAGGCGATTTGACTGACAGCCAGCTGGCCCTCAGCCACAGAAACAGGGACACACCGCTATATTCAAATCACACTCGCTTAACTCGATTGACGGCACATTCGGTTCAATCAAAGCAGACTCAGGTTGTTTCGGGGTCAGTCAAAGAAACCCTCAAGCTCTTTAAACGTTAATTACACACTTGATACATTTTTTTAGCTGTATACATGTTTATACATGCCTACTTTATAGTGTAACATTTTAATCCATCCCATTACTTTATTTATTTATTAATTAAATAATATCAGTTTGGCTTAATTGCTCAAAATGTGTGTTCTGCTGCATGCAAAGTTTTAAAGATGTGATCAGGCTGAAACAGCGAGTGCAGTTACTCTTTAAGACTGAAGAGAAGTCCAAAAAATTGAGAAGGTGTGGTCTGAAAACGGTGGTGCAATAGAACAATATCTACAGCAGGTGTTTTGTGGTGTCCTGAATGACGATTAACCATCCATCCATCCATCCATTATCTGAACCCGCTTATCCTGAACAGGGTCGCAGGGGGGCTGGAGCCTATCCCAGCATACATTGGGCGAAAGGCAGGAATACACCCTGGACAGGTCGCCAGTCCATCACAGGGCACACACACCATTCACTCACACACTCATACCTATGGGCAATTTAGACTCTCCAATCAGCCTAACCTGCATGTCTTTGGACTGTGGGAGGAAACCGGAGTACCCGGAGGAAACCCACGCAAACACGGGGAGAACATGCAAACTCCGCACAGAGAGGCCCCGGCCGACGGGGATTCGAACCCAGGACCTCCTTGCTGTGAGGCGGCAGTGCTACCCACTGCACCATCCGTGCCGCCTGACGATTAACCAGTT
The DNA here is from genome assembly GCF_963514075.1 of Conger conger. NCBI lineage: Eukaryota > Metazoa > Chordata > Actinopteri > Anguilliformes > Congridae > Conger > Conger conger. The sequence goes on along the minus strand of NC_083763.1, from coordinate 4,565,546 downwards.
AAACGTTTTATCTGATGTATGGTGCATGTTGTAGCTCGTGCCTGGTTAAAACAGCTAGCCACATTACCTCCTGGAAGGTCATACCAATCAAACCGCACTCCATACACGTGCAGTTTCTAAAGCTAAAGCTGATAATAAATAAATACATAAACATCCATCTATTATCTTAACCCGCTTATCCTGAACAGGGTCACAGGGGGGCTGGAGCCTATCCCAGCATACATTGGGCGAAAGGCAGGAATACACCCTGGACAGGTCGCCAGTCCATCGCAGGGCACACACACCATTCACTCACACTAATTATAATAATAATAATAATAATAGTTCAGCTCCTGTTGTCACGTCCTCCTTCCTTACATTGTGGCATAGTGATAAACATAACCTTTTCACAGAAAATAAGTGTCTCACCTAATTTCTATGTAGCATTAAACCAATTTAAGCCGCCAGATAATGACCAGTAATGGACCAGCTATAATTTTTATATATGATTTAACATCAGTTTCTATACAAGCTTTGTGAGGATAGCACATATATGTACATAAAGAGTATAGTTAAAAATAGTTCAGTCATTGATTGCACTGCAGGACTGAAGAATAACCCAATAATCTATACTTCATATCTATATAATATCTCCCATCTGGAAATAATTTTAAAAAACTCACTTGACTCACTCACTCACTCACTCACATATTGATCTGTCGTCAACAAAATGGCCTCCTGAGAGTAAATTAGACCTTTGTGTCTAGAAGCTGCGGGATATTCAACATTATGCAAGCAGAGCAGACCTTTTCCGAGCAGTTTTCAATGTAATGAAATCAAAGCTGCTTTTTATTAGAGCTAATTTTAACTCTTAAGTTCTCGTAGCCCATATTGAGATAAGGGTGCATTGTAATATGCCAGTGATCCTATGGCATCCAATGGCATTTATTTATTAGTTCTGCTCTGACCCGAATCTCAGGTCCCTGGCCCCTTCACCCAACTGACTCCATTTATGCAAAGCTCGTCATGAAGTCACGCTCATCTTGGCAAATATTTCTCAGGGCCCTTTCCGGAACCCTTGAATCTCATTGTGCCATCCACCCAGTGTCAGGATGTTGAATTAAAATGTAAATTGTAATTTTATTCTGATGTTATTTCAGATTTGGCTGGATTGTTATTCATGAATATCAGTTCGCGGGCAAATTGGTAAGGGAATTGCAAAAGTTACTCCTCTTGTGCTGCTCATAAAAATATAGAGCTGCCTCACATTACTGTTGCTGGATGTATGAAAATTATCCAAATATTGTAAGGTACAGGATTTTCTGAACTTCTTTGGAGATATATATATTTTTTTATATGTATTTATTTATTCTCATAGTTAATATTGTATGTATGTTTTACAAAAATATAACCACATAGTGCAAGGACATCAACTTCCAATATTTTCAAAATTATTTTCATCGTCAAGTTGAGAAAAGGAACCTAATTACAATATTCTAATACAATGTTGTACACTGGCGGTGCAATTCAGGAAGTGAGAAAATTCACCCCTTGCACCACCTCTCCAAAAAGCTCGACTGCATCTCTCACCTCCTTTCTTATTTTATCTATAAATCCATATTTCTATCATCTGCATGTTTGTTATAACAATTGTCATGACAATTGATAATCTCTTTTGAACCTCCACAGTCGTGAATAGGTATTTCTACTGAACTCAGTCTTCTGAAGACATTTGAAAGCAGTTGAAATTGTACTTCCCTCTGGGGCCTTTCAGCGCACTTATCCCTGGTTATGGGTCTGCACTTTACACTTTGTTCTACATCGCTCTGGATGAGAGCGTCTGCCGAATGCCATTAATGTCATTTCTATTTAGTATTTTGATCATTTTTAAACGGATTGGATGTTGTCTCTGTAACGTCGTTACATCTTTATTCGATTCACACCTTCATGGCAATTTTATTATTTTATTATTTTTAGAGTCACAATCCTTCTCACCCTCACCACTCTTGAGAATTTGGCGTACCGCACCATACCGTTTTTGTATTGCGATTAGGCAGTTGTTGCAAACTAATAGGACCCCTGTGTTCCACTTGCGAAAGAAATACAAAAAAATGGAAAATCCTTTCGAATGACTCAGCTGTGGTCAAGGGAATGAGTGTGTCGAGCATTTAATGGGAAGGACCGGCTATTTGTAAATGTACAAGCTTGAAAGCTATTAGGCTAATACCCCAGGCTAATGCTCTGTTAGCGCTCCTTTTACAAATATTATCCTTTTTTGCCCTCAAATTACCTTTGCTGTGCCATTCTGCCACTACTTCTCTGAGTCTGGAAAGTTCACAGGTTGTATATTAGCCAAGTATAGTTACTTTACACGCTGTGTTTTGACCTACACAACAGTACTGAGTTGGCTTTGCTTACTACCGAACAAAAGTCCACTGTACTTCCACTGTGCAACAGTATACACAGCCGTTCAAAAGTTAATGTACAATGCGATATTACGAATAGGCTGTTTGGCACAGCATAGACCAAAAATTGCTGGCAACCCCTGTGGCGATATTGACAATGTAAGACGCGTTTGAGCTCCATATGGCTTTTATAAAGCATAAATCCATGAACACATAATATAAGACAAGACCATTTTAAGTGCAGAACCTTAAACCTGTGTGGAGTATCCTTCCACAAGCTAAAGTTTAGTCGCTAGGCAACTGGATTTCCTGGCTAGTATTCTCATTTAAACTGGCCTGTTGCGAGCAGTCAAGTCATAAAATGCATCCATCTTTCGGGCTGAGACATTAAGCCAAGGTCCTGACTCAGTGTGGACAGTAAAGAACCCATGACACTCTTCGCAAAGAGTAGGGGGGTTCCCCAGTTTCCTGGATAAATTCACAATCCTGGCTCTTTCAACCTGCCACCTAATCATCCCCTGATTCAATTGGCAAGAACACTGCCCTCTCCCTCTCCACCTCAGCTGGTGTGTGTGGTGAACGTTCTGGCACAAAATGGCAGCCGTGCATCACCCAGGTGGGTGCTACACATTGGTGGTGGATGAGGAGAGTTTCCCCCTCATCACTGTAAAGTGCTCTGAGTGTCCATAAAAGCGCTATATAAATGTAATGATCTATATAAATATCTATATCTATATCTATATAAAATTTGAATGCAGGCTTGAAAACATTTGCTTGAAGACAAGGGCTGAACAGAATATTCAACTCCCCTTGTTACCACTGTCAACAAGAATAAAAATATCAATAACAATTTGTTATGTAGTTGTCGCCTTTATCCAAAGCGACATACAGTTGATTAGACTGAGCAGGGGCAATCCCCCCCAGGAGCAGTGCGGGGCTAAGGGCCTCGCTCAAGGGCCCAGCAGCTGTGCGGATCTTATCATGGCTACACCGGGGCTTGAACCACCAACCTTCCGGGTCCCAGTCTTATACTATACCTTAGCCACTGGGCTACAACCTGCACCTTTAAGTGTGCAAGAGGTATGGCCCTTACTGTGGGACAGCTGCTCACTGCTAACGAATGAGTGAGTGGTTTCCACTGGTGCTCATTTACAGACAATTTACAGTCCTCAGCAGCTTTCCTACAGACCAGCGGGCATGTAGAAGCTGGCTCGTTATTTTGCCGTTTCGCCTGTCTGTACATCACCAGAGTGCACGCACGCCGGGCAGCCGTTGGTCTGTGTGCGTTCGGCCACTTAATGAAAAGTTGGGATTCGAGGGTTAGGAGACGGCTGCCTGTCCGAGTGTGAGTGCAATTTTACGATTAAAATGAGAGGCGGCCTGTAGCGTAGTGGTTAAGGTAAATGACTGGGATACGCAAGGTTGGGGGTTCTAATCCCGGTGTAGCCACAATAAGATCCGCACAGCCGTTGGGCCCTTGAGCAAGGCCCTTAACCCTGAATTGCTCCAGGGGAAGATTGTCTCCTGCTTAGTCTAATCAACTGTACGTCGCTCTGGATAAGAGCGTCTGCCAAATGCCAATAACGTAACGTAACGTAACGAGTGTCGAGTTTCGGTCATACAATGATCATCATTGAAGTGGTGGCCAGTTGTAGTCTACTGGTAAGCGGGTAAGTTTATTCTGAATGGTGTTGTACTTGTATGGATCAATGGTAGCTTATATAATAGGGGGCGTTCCCTAATATTAGCCAATAGTACTCTGTGTATAGTGGCGTATAGTGTATGCGGTAGTAATCATTCACTCCTGTAACAGCTTGTGCCTGTGTGGTGTGGGGGCGGATTACATTTTCAGATGGTCTACGAGAGGCGGTTGCATTAAAAAAACGGAATTCCCTGAACGACCCTGGCGACTATCTATCCGGTCCGAAAGCCTATTCAGGTTATACGGGATGGCATGGCCGTCCAAATTAATTCACCATTTGGATCCAGTGTTACATTTTCATTTGTGGTCAGGATTATCTCCCATTATATCACAATAATGGAAACTGGTATGAGCGAGACGGTGACATTTTCCTCGTGTTGAATCCCCTCGTTTTGAATAGATGACTTCTGAAGCTGTGTTGAGAGACAATCGGAAAGCATCTGAATTTTTCCCCGAACTCCCTAATTGTACTAATTAGCAATTCATTGCTGTAAAATGCTGTATATTCAGGACACTAAGCTTAAGCTGTAAGACAGTGCTGTAAGAACTCTTTCTGGACCACAATCCTACCAAAACGCCCATTTACTGTGTATTGGGCGTACATTCAGAATAGCTTACACTTTTCCGTGGGATATCAATTTGTGTAATACCAATAAAGTAAGTACACACTCAAACAAATACTCAAATACCCTAATTTTCTAGAAAAGGAAAATAATATTTGTCTTCCAGCATCACAGTTGCTCTGTTCCTTTTGGGAAACTAACCTGGGTCTGGGTAATGCAGTCCACTCCTGTTGCACACACACACTGGCATTCAAAGCCGATGGCATTACCCTGCTGTAAGCCGGAATTGCGTTCCACGTTCAGCAGCTCGTCTGTGAGCAGAGCTCTGGGCTGAGGGGAGCGGGGTGCCTTAAGGCGAAGGGAGTGTGGTGGGCCTGGCGAATCTCGGGAGCGTTCCCTTTGAGGGATTACCGCCCCCCCCCCACCACTCCCAGGGCCGGCCACCGACAGTCTGCCGGGGGGGGCCCCGGGAAACGCTCCGCGGCAGATTTGTTTGTGTGTCTGCTAATAGAATCGACATCCCCGCGGTTTGAAATATTGATTTTCCCGGCCTCGTGGTGGTGGTGGGGGGAGGGGGGGGGGGACGCTGTTGCAAAAACAAAGGGCCACGCGGTTAATCCATTTTCCGCGCGGCGTCCGTCTCCGGGTGTGAGAACAAATGTTACGCCCCAAACACTTTGGGAATGAGAGCTTTCTTTGGTTCGGTTACAGCGTGTGTGTCTGTATATATATATATATGTATTGGGCTGGATTTATTGGCTGCCTGTAGCTTCTCCAGCATGCACAGTAAGGTTTATGGACGTCATGAGAATGGTTGGGGGGGCGTGAAGGGATAATTGGAGTGGTTTTGTGCCGCTCGGTGTGAAATATCACTTTTATTGTGACTCAGCTCCAAATTATGGATCAGGGATATCAACTCCAGTCCTGGAGGGCCGGTGTGTATGCAGGATGATAGCAGGGATGGGCAGCTCCCAGTCCTGGAGGGCCGGTGTGTATGCAGGATTATAGCAGGGATGGGCAGCTCCCAGTCCTGGAGCACCGGTGTGTATGCAGGATTTTGCTGCCACCAGTCAGCTAATAAGCCATATGCACCCTGACTGATTCACTCGTAATATTAAACCACAATAAAATTCCTCCAAGAACATTTATCAGCTGCTGTTTATATCACAGAACGTGGCTATAAATGACAGATCATGTAAATGATTGGGCTAATTAAATTAAGAGCAGAAGTTGATCTGAAATCCAGGACCATCCCTGTTATAGATATTTTAGTCATCACGTAGACCTGCTGTTTGCTTGGAATTCATTCCAGTGTATTTTTAGAAGGCCTGAAACATGTGCACGGCGTCATCGTTAATCTCATCTCTGCTTCTTGCGATGTTTGATCTCCAGTTGCGGCGGTGGTGTATATTCCTCCCAGACTGGCCGGTAGAAGTGGGCATCTGATTGAGTTGGGTGCGATTTTCCTGGGTCACAGGCCGAGGCACTGATTGTGTCAGACAGCAGATTCACTGGGGGAAGAGTTCTGCGGTGCATCCATGGAGATCCCGCCCATTGATCCTTACCAGAAAGTAAAAGTCCACCCCAGTATTTTGTTCCAGTTCTTTGGATTTGCCAATTAGCACAATTCTTCAGCCAGGAGGTTGAACTGATGATGTAATTGTACCTGTTGGGAAATATAACATTACAAAATATATCCTCCCGGGCATCTTGGATGACAAAACGAGCAGAATAATGTTCTCTCTTTATTTGAATGTCTTTTGTACTGTAGGTTTCAGCATGGTTGAATATGGTTCTTCGGTGACTCACTTAGCTGGGGGGGGGGGGGGGGGGGGGGTGGTTCATGTTTTTCCGAACAGACTACATTTGTCGGCCCAACTGTGAAATTCCAACAGACGGCTTCAAGAACCGAGCAGAGTGGAAAGCAAAGCGTTCTCTCTGCACCCCGAAATAGCATCCCGCCCGCGAGATAGGTGAAAGGAGGAATGGCAACACTGCAGGGTACACGTGAAGGCACGTTTCTAGTGAAGTGCCTCCCTGCGATTCCTAATTAGCTACATACCCTCCAGAAAAAAACACAGACAGAGCTCCCAGCTCAACATGGTTTAGCTGGTTGACCAGTTCAGACCAGCTCCCAGCTCGACGTGGTTTAGCTGGTTGACCAGTTCAGACCAGCTCCCAGCTCGACATGGTTTAGCTGGTTGACCAATTCAGACCAGCTCCCAGCTTGACATCCCAGCTCAAGCTACGTTCTGAAACAGCTGGTAGCTGCTTGACCAGCTGCTATCTCAGACACGCTACCAGTACTAGCTGGTTGACCAGCTCATACCCAGCTAGACCAGCTTCATGACCAGTTTAACCGACTCATTTTTCAAGCTGTTTGAGCTGGTATTGCTGTATTTAGCTGAGTTAATTTAGTATGATATGCATCATAGTTATAACACTTAACGTCTGTTAAAGTCTGTTTCACTGCTGCTTTTGTTTGTTTGTTTGTTTGTTCTCAACAGATGAATCTACAGGGTCCAGGTCCTTACCTGTGTAGTCACATCTAGCACTTGGAAGTGCACTTCCCTCTAAGGCTTTCAGCGCCATTGTCCCTGGTTATGCACTGTGTTGTACATCGCTCTGGATAACAGTGGCTACCAAATACCTGTAATGCAACATAATGTGAGGATAGGCCTGAGATTTCACACGGTAGATCTTGGAGGCTGTTTGAAAGACTCAACACTTAAGGCTCTGACCTAAATTTCCATTTCAACTAGGAAATGTTAGACTTTTTCATCTGTCCCGGTGCGGTCTGATGGCGATCTCATGTTGGTAAAGGAAGAATACTAAAGGGGCGGTAGGGATGGTGCAGTGGGTAGCACTGCCGCCTCACAGCAAGGAGGTCCTGGGTTTGAATCCCCGTCGGCCGGGGCCTCTCTGTGTGGAGTTTGCATGTTCTCCTCGTGTCTGCGTGGGTTTCCTCCGGGTACTCCGGTTTCCTCCCGCAGTCCAAAGACATGCAGGTTAGACTGATTGGAGAGTCTAAACTGCCTGTGGGTATGGGTTTGTGAGTGAATGGTGTGTGTGCCCTGCGATGGACTGCCGACCTGTCCAGGGTGTATTCCTGCCTTTCCGCCAAATGTATGCTGGGATAGGCTCAAGCCCCCCTGCGACCCTGTTCAGGATAAGCGGGTTAAGTTAATGGATGGATGGATGGAATACTGGAAGGAAACTGGAAGATCGTATTAGCATTTTCCCTCTCCTCTCAGCTGTTTGCTGTTTCCCTTCCACTGGGAGCAGGAGGATGGGAGAGAAAAAAACCCCAAAGGAACAGATGTGTACCTTCCTGGCAGGATTTAAGGATTTAGAGACAGCGTTCCCCAATCTGCTTGAAAGAGAGAGAGAGAGAGAGAGAGAGAGAGAGAGAGAGAATGTCTCTTCTGTTTACAGACCCATTTCCTTCTAAATAATGAAGCAAATTAGTTATATGTCCGCAGCCCTTGGGTACTAATTTGTACTTTCAGGGTGCATTTGGGAAATTCGATCCTTGAAGAACAATAATGTGGGCGTGTGGCCTGTAGCGTAGTGGTTAAGGTACATGACTGGGACCCACGAGCTCGGGGGTTCGATCCCCGGTGTAGCCGCAATAAGATCCGCACAGCCGTCGGGCCCTTGAGCAAGGCCCTTAACCCTGCACTGCTCCAGGGGAGCAGGTCTCCTGCTTAGTCTAATCAACTGTACATCACTCTGGATAAAAAGATGTGATGTAATAAAAAAATTCACATCTGTCACTTTATTTCTGAGAGTGAGGAATGCACCCATGCCAGTGTCACTGGGCACACACACCATTCCCTCATACCTACACTCATACACTCACACCAAGACTCTCTAACTCAGGGGTCACCAACACGGTGCCCGCGGGCACCAACTCGCCCCCAAGGACCACATGAGTCGCCCGCAGGCCTGTTCTAAAAATAGCACAACTCACTAGTGAGCTGCATCTAAAATTTAATTTTATTCTGTTGCTATTTTTTTTTTATCACACTTGCATTTATATAGATTTAAAAATGACAATATCTTAAAAATATGTTTATTATACATGAAGTTTAGATAAGTTTAGGTGAACTCTGACCTACTCTAGTTCAAAGGTCAGTATTGTGCGCGTGACAAAACAAACTGGTAGCCCTTAGTATGACTCAGTACCCATGAAGTAGCTCTCAGTTTCAAAAAGGTTGGTGACCCCTGCTTTAGACTGTGGGAGGAAACCCTTGTGGACTCTCTGCCAAGGCTGCCCACTGCACCACCATCCCGGCCTGTATAGAATACAGCTGACTTCAATGCAGGCTGTATTCAAACAAATGTAGTGAATGATTTTTAATCTCACTGATTTGACATCGCAGGTAAATACTGAGGTGTGTCAGTGTCAAACCACACTGTTTTACTCTTTGTTTGACCAGTGTAATGTTCTTTCCTTATTAGCAAATGAGTCAAACTGTCTCACCTCATCTGCAATATTTGGTTATTATTTAGTAAAAAAAAAACATATAGAAAGAGGATAGAAAAAGTCTAGATATGAGACTAAAATACTGGTTGAAATTGACATATTATTTTCTTGTAGTGCATGTACAAGATTTGGCAACACAAGGCTTTGTTGCTCCTCAATCCTCTCTCCAATGTAAGACTCAGTTGTACTTTAGCTTGCCCGTGCTACAGGGCTAAAATACTGAACGCACTGTTATGCGGCAGTATCAGCTCCCAGGCTCGTCTCTGCCCAGTGGAGTTTGCATATTTATTGTGAAGACTCACAAACTGTTTATTTAAATCATATTTAAAAAAGAAAGCTCATCCTCATTTCCATTACAATGCTAATCATTGCAGTGGTGAGAAAGGGAATTATCCACACGGAGAATGATAAGAAATCCGGTCCCCGGGTTTTCAAAACGGAGAGAGTCATAAATTTTGCACCGTCGCCCTACCCTGTTCTGCTCCAAAACCACTGTTCTGCAATCTTTCTCCGGTCACTGCAAACGAACCATGTTTGATGTATCTTGTATGTTCTATTGTGTACAGGAACGAGATCAGTATGCAGATTGAGGATAATGATGTCATGGGACTGTCGAGGTGGCTTGGATGAAGTCTCACCACACACACAGTTTAGCATAGCGCACTGTTTACCGAGAAGTGTTTGTTTTTCAACGGAAAGATTTGAAAGCGCTCATCTCTCAATCATCTCAGTTGCTCCCCGAATAAATTCAATACCTTCTCGGCAGACGGAGTTGGGTGCTGTCCCTTTTGCTTTTGTGCCTTGGCCGTATTATAGAATTAAACGTTTTAAATGATATACGGGGCCGTAGTTAAATTAAAATTAATTGTAATATGTCTTCCTTCAGACTATGATATATTAGCAGCAAATTATTGTGAATATCCGTGGCTTTTGTGTCATTAAAACCGTGCCGTGTAACATTATTAGAATGCCGTAATTTCGTTTGCCCTGACAGTGATGGATTCAGGTTTTTGTCTGGAGGTAATAGGGTGGGAAGAAAGCGGGGCCACGTTTCGGCTTGCGGTGTTCTGCGCCTGTTCGTCCGCGCCCGGTGGAGTAGCTCTAGTGTAGCGGTGTGGAAGCTTCTTTCAGCACTGATGAAGGTCTGAGTGAGAACAAAGCTTTTGTTCACCTTATTTTTTACATTACATTACATTACAAGTGCATACCCATAACCAGGGATAAGTGCGCTGAAAGACCCTAGAGGGAAATACAAATTCAACTGCTACCGGTACAACAAAGATAAGGACTAGGGCCAATTTGATCATCGGATATATGAATAAACAGCTTGCCTAGCCAAAGAAAACTAGCAAAGGTATTATCCTAATGACACAAGTAAAGTAAATACAACAGTTAGGGTTTACAGGGAGGTAGGGAGGGGCGTGGAGAGGTGCAGATTGAAGAGGTGTTCTTGAAGGTGGTCACTCAGAGTCTCTGCTGTTCTGACCTCCACGGTGGTGGAACGAACTTCCGTCTTCAAGCTGCACAGACAGTAGTCGTGGTAGTAGTAGTAGTGCGGTTATTTATTTTACGCCTGTTTTTTTTTGGCTCTTTTTACTTTTTGGTACACAGTTGTGTTTGGCGTCATGTGAGCTGGAATAAATCGGCGCCTTCAGGGACTCACAGTTCCGTGTTTTGTCTTCGCAGTGTGTGTTTAGCGTTCTCTCCTCTGTCCTACACTGTTAGCTCTGCACACCGGCAGTGCTACTTCAGCTCCTCGTGTTGACAGAGCGCAACAGCATTTTCTTGTTTTTGTTAGAAACGGTGGAAGTTTGGTTTTCGTCAGATAAAAAGTTTCCTGGCTGGCGCAAGGCTTTGGCCTTTCTGCCAACCCCGCCTGTGCTTCTGCCCACCATTGTTCACTCTTCCAGCAGCGACACAGACGGCTCTTTGTACCCTCCACCCCTCCACCAGCCTGGCTTCGAACGGTGACGTCCCGCTCCCTCCCGTCGGGGATAAACACGCGGCGTTGTGTCCGCTGCAGGCGTGCATTGTGGGAAAGCCCCACCGCGCCACCGGCATGGCCATAGGCCCAGGAGAGACAGACTGTGTCTCCCTCTCTGCCTCAGCTGGTGTGTGGGGAGCGTTCGGCCACAAAATGGCCGCCGGTGCATCATCCAGGTGGGTGCTGCACATCGGTGGTGGTCGAGGCGAGTTTTCCCCCTCATTACCAAAAGTAGAGTAATGTTCTCTTTGGGTGCAAATGAGTACGTTTTCCAAGCAAATAAGGTACAAATTAATTATATATTGGCAGTTCAATGTACCTACTGTATAAGGTACTGCACCAGCGACAAGCATTTGTACCTTTTTGTGTGTTTTTGTGTGCTATGGGACATTTTTATAATGCTATTGAGTGGTGTGACAGGTTTCTCCAAAGCAGTGGGTGGCAGGTGGAAAAATGCAGTTGTGTTATCTACAAATGCAAGCTAAATATGACTAATCATCGCAATGAAGTAGTTGAAGTAGCAGCAGTGTGGGCTTATAAAAATGGAAATGAATTGAAATCAAATAAAAATTCATGTTTTAATCACTTTCTGATTAAATTTGATTAAATTCTGGTCTCTGTTTGAACAGATTGTCATAATTTGGCAGTGCATAGTGTAAACTTTCTGCATCGTAGGAATTGTTTGGAACAGACAAGTATCATTCTGCCAGCCGCATAATATTTGGAAACACTGCTTTCACCTCTTTTCCTGTAGTACTAGTTTGGAAGTACGGTATTCGTACAGAGGTCCAGTGGTCCAGGAGCGTTGTCCACGTTTAGGGTCCAGCCTGCCCCTGGCTGTCGCACTCTGTAGCACAGCTTACCACTGCACAGTGTTGGAAAGAAGAACTTGTAAATTGGCTGTAATTGATTTTTCCTTGCAGAACCAATAAAATGTGCAAAACATTATTGTCTGCACCATCTGTTGACTCCTCTGTGACCGTTCTGTCTGCGGAGGGCATGTGGCACGTACGTCTGCTGAAACAGTTTTTCCGGTGAATATCCCTGCCGGTCCCTATATTCCCATGTCCCCGTGCCTATGAAAATGCCTGGAAATGCATGCAATTGCAGGATCTTCACATTTTTAAAGTGGGCGGCACGGATGGTGCAGTGGGTAGCACTGCCGCCTCACAGCAAGGAGGTCCTGGGTTCGAATCCCCGTCGGCCGGGGCCTCTCTGTGCGGAGTTTGCATGTTCTCCCCATGTCTGCGTGGGTTTCCTCCGGGTACTCCGGTTTCCTCCCACAGTCCAAAGACATGCAGGTTAGGCTGATTGGAGAGTCTAAATTGCCCGTAGGTGTGAGTGAATGGTGTGTGTGCCCTGCGATGGACTGGCGACCTGTCCAGGGTGTATTCCCAATGTATGCTGGGATAGGCTCCAGCGACCCTGTTCAGGATAAGCGTGTTAGGATAATGAATGAATGAATGAATATTCCTGCCGTTTCCTATACTCCCATGTACCTGTGCCTATGAAAATGCATGCAATTCAGGGTTTTCAACTTTTTAAAGTGAAATATTCACACTGAAATCTCTGTCGACCGCTCTCAATTTTTTTTTACTGAAGATTCCCTCCGTGAAAAACAGCCGCTGTATTCTCTTTTGTTGTTGTTTGTTTTCAGACAGCGGTTGATTTTTTTTGTTTGTGACTGGCAGATTTTGTGCCTCTGTTCACTGTTAACTGTGCAAACTAAAAGGACTCCGTCAATCTGCAGTGTTACAGTTGTACTTGCTCACTCTGCAACCTTTTTGTGTTTAATGTTTCATTCATTTTACAATCCGTTCTCCCGCCCAGTGTAGCCTATTACTTAAACTGATTGCTTTTATGATGTCACAATTGATCGCTGTAATTAGTCTAATTAGTTTAATGAGTCAGGTGATCGTGACCAGCAGCAGTTGGTGAGATGAAAATTGGTGGGGCGCGAAACTTCCCGTTAAACTTATCGTTGGTCTCTGCCTGTTGTCATTAATTGTCCTTGATTAACAAGCGTGCCAACGATCTGACTAATCAATTAGCAAGTAACACCCAGCTTCTTCCAATCCTGTTCCGGAGATTAAATGATAAATCCAGTTTAGAAAAATCTATTTCAATCACTACTGTATGTACACTTAACACAGAAGATACATCACTCCGCTAGCTATCAGCATAGCCAGCAGTAACAGAATGGGTGCAATCTGTGCACTGCAGATCTTTGCCGTGAATATTCTCTGAGCGTGAGTACGGAGAAGCAAGAGGTGTGACTTACATGTATCAACAAATAATGTTGATAAGATGTGTAAAATTTTGTAATAAAAAAATAAAAATAATTATAATAATTGTATTACTTACTAAATGGCCTCATTGAATGGCCTCATCTCTGAAGGTATTGACAGGTCAAGACCAGTAATCGGGTTAAGGTGAAGTCTTCCACCCCAGCGATTTTCAGCTCACCAACCTCCACTGATTGTAACAATCCAATTCCTACAGTGACCCCCACAGGTTCTTAAAGTGAACCGCCTTCTTGGAGGCATAGCCTGTAGCCTAGTTGCTAAAGTACATGACTGGGGCCCGGAAGGTTGGAGGTTCAAGTCCCGGTGTAGCCATGATAAGATCCGCACAGCTGTTGGGGCCTTAACCCTGCACTGCTTTTGGACTGATTGCCTCCAGCTCAGTCCAATCAACTGTAAGTCGCTTTGGATAACAGCGTCAGCTAAGTAACAAATTATCATGGAAGTCTATTCCACCAGCACTGGCTCATTTCTGCCTACAGCTGTTATGGAGCCTGTTCCACTGTAATCACTCACTGCAAAATCTCTGAATTAACTCCGGTAATTATCCAGAAAGTTTCCTTTCGCTGAAGTTCTGTGTAGCTCCCCGAATCCCGGGGAAATATGCTAAAGCAGCCGGTCTGTTTGGTTGAGGACGCTGTGCCAGGCTGTTCCCTCTCAGTCGGATGGAAATGAGTGTGGACGCTCCATTACACACATTACATTATTACATTAATGGCATTTGGCAGACGCTCTTATCCAGAGCGACGTACAGTTGATTAGACTAAGCAGGAGTCCACTGAGTCCCTGCTGGAGTCCACTGATCCCCCCCTCAGCTTGTGAGGGCGTGTGGAGTCCACTGATCCCCCCCTCAGCTTGTGAGGGCGTGTGGAGTCCACTGATCCTCCCCTCAGCTTGTGAGGGCGTGTGGAGTCCACTGATCCTCCCCTCAGCTTGTGAGGGCGTGTGGAGTCCACTGATCCTCCCCTCAGCTTGTGAGCGCGTGTGGAGTCCACTGATCCCCCCCTCAGCTTGCGATGGAAGTGGGGAGTCCTGTAGTCTGGCCTTCAGCAGCAGTGTCCGATTCTTCCTTTGGCTTGTAGCTTAGTGGTTAAGGTACATGACTGGAACCCGCGAGGTCGGTGGTTCGATCCTCGGAGTAGCACATCCGTTGGGCCCTTGAGCAAGGCCCTTAACCCTGCATTGCTCAAGGGGAGGATTGTCTCTTACTTAGTCTCATCAACTGTAAGTCGCTTTGGATAAAAGCGTCAGCCAAATGACATGTAATGCTGCTGATGTATTAAATTCAATTCGATTCAATTTTATTCGTGTAGCGCTTTTCACAGAAGACTGTCCCAAAGGCGCCTTACATAGTAGCAGATGGGAAGAAAAGAAATACCAGCCCTAAGCCCCCAAATAGCACATCAGATAAACAACTTCCTTTTGTCTTCATCGATGGTAAGAAATCTCGGGAGGATCCTGGCTATAGGGGGATGCCAAACCTCCGCTGGCCTGGAGGTTAAGATGGTTTGAGTCAAACTAGTAGGTAAACTAGAAAGTCCATGTGGAGTATGCAGTTCAGAGGGTAGGGGGATGGATCTGTAGCTCCAGGACATAGAGTCTGGCGTTCAGAGGGCAGGGAGATGGATCTGTAGCTCCAGGATGTAGAGTCTGGCGTTCAGAGGATAGGGGGATGGATCTGTAGCTCCAGGATGTAGGGTCTGGCGTTCAGAGGGCAGGGAGATGGATCTGCAGCTCCAGGATGTAGAGTCTGGCGTTCAGAGGATAGGGGGATGGATCTGTAGCTCCAGGATGTAGGGTCTGGCGTTCAGAGGATAGGGGGATGGATCTGCAGCTCCAGGATGTAGAGTCTGGCGTTCAGAGGATAGGGGGATGGATCTGCAGCTCCAGGATGTCGGGTCTGGCGTTCAGAGGATAGGGGGATGGATCTGTAGCTCCAGGATGTAGGGTCTGGCGTTCAGAGGACAGGGGGATGGATCTGTAGCTCCAGGATGTAGGGTCTGGCGTTCAGAGGATAGGGGGATGGATCTGCAGCTCCAGGATGTGTCTGGTCCAGGGGAGGACCAGGGCTGCAGTGGCCTGTATGTAAATCAGGGATTTCTTTCTTTAACAACCGAGCATGGCTGTAGTGCTGTCTCTGTAGCGCAGGTGGGGCATGATTATGTGTGTGTGTGTGTGTGTGTGTGTGTGTGTGTGCAAGAAAAACGTCAGGCTGGGGCGAATTTTCTGATCTGATTGAAAATAACGACACGCTTTGCGTGACAGTGAAGCCTCGCCCAAAAAAAAAAACGATGCTCAGGTGGCAATTTCACATTTCTGCCAGTTTCCATTTGCCTCTCAAGTAGTCCTATTTCTGCTGTTGCTTGCTGGGTTATGAGTATCAATCTGACGGAAGCTCTGATAAATTGTAATGTAGCAAACTTATGGTGTTTTTCTTTCTTAGTCCCAGTGATTGACATGTGCGATATCCACATTTTTACATTTTTCCTAGTTTTCAGGGTTTCACCCAAGCATTCCTTTAACGGATCATCAAGCGTACAGTAGCTTGTTAGTTTGATATGTAATGGTAGTGATATGAATGTCACCGGAGCTAGACTAACGAGGGAGAAACCCATGGCGTTGACAGGAGCTTTTCTCAGCAGAAGGTCACAGTTTCTACTGTTCAGCTGTGAAACCCTGGTCGTTAAATGGCTTTTAAGAGGTGTTGTCAAGCAACATAGGAGTTAACATTTACAGCACAAAAATGTTGATGAGCATATATAAAATAAAAAAGAATAGTTTGGGTGCAATTAAATGCATATGTTAGAACTAGTGCATTTAATTAGACTAAAATGCGTAGCACTGATGCATTGTGGGAAAGGGTGTCCTGTAGCATCCTGTAGTGTCCTCTAACCTAGTGGTTTTGCAGAAATGTATAAGTGAAATCTGTGAGTGAAAATACTGAAATATCTTTCAATCTTTGCTGCAACTGAGCAGACCTTTTGGCAGTGGCATTGCGCAGCTGCTTTATCCATTAATTTCTGGATATTGCGGCCAACGCACCGATGCTCAACGCAAACAGGACACACGTCAGTTACTAGACTATGAAATTAGATCGACGATGAGATTTATCGCACAGGCTCGCAAATTATTATCCAATTAGCCAATGAAATTGCCTTTTGCGAAATGAAAAGCTTGAGTGTGCGCGTGCCCTATCCGTCAGGCGGGACGCAGTCAACAGCCGATCGGGGGCCGTTGGCTTCGTAACCGAAAGCCGACTTTTTATCGGCGCGATTGAATTCCTGCGCCGCGCCGTACATGAAAATGTCAGGTTTAATTTAATTTATTCATTTATTCCTGTTGATAGTGTGGCCGGGGGAATGTCACCGACTGCGGTAAGCCCTCCCGTAAGTGAATCTCCTCCGCTGACAGGATCGCGTCCGCGCGTGAATGTGCGTTGACTTTATTGACGGCGCTGTTGTTTCATATCAAGACCAGTGGGTTTAGAAGGGTCCCTGGGACGGGCCGTGTTCTGCACGCGTGATTTGTAGACGTCGTGATTTGTAGTTGTCTTGGTATGGCAGATACAGACCTGGCCTATCTACCTTGTGTACTGGACTTATGTGCATGGCCTTACAACCGATCTGAACTGTACCTTATCTGATGCGTTCGGCTGTTAGTTCTATGACTGTGATATGTACTTTTGGCAGTCGCTGTGGAGAACGGCGTCTGCTGAATGAAACGTAACGTAATGTAACGGCTGTGTTAAAACATCCTGTTTCAATGGTCTGACATTCCGCACGGTGGGTGGGCAGACACGTATCTTTATCCCACACGAGGAAATGACTGCCCCGGCCAGTGTGTAGGCCGGAAAAAAGGATGTTCAGTCACGGTTACGTTGGCGGATTTTCATAGCTCATTCTTCACAGCGGGGGGGGCTTAACGTGGCGCTCCTTCAAAACAAGAGAAGAAGAAGGGACGCAGCCGAAAGCGCAGAAACAGCCGAAGCGAACGCAGGGGCTCTGTGAAATCCGCCGAGATTAGGCCCACTCAAAACCGGCTGCGGTTGTCAGATATTTTCTTTGCGGCGTCGTCGTAATGCGTGGCACTTCGTCTGCGGGAACTGGACGAGCCCGGGGGGGGGGCTACACGGAGAAGCCTGCTTTGTGTTTATTTGGAGATATAAGCCAGCCATCCGTGCCGTCGCCGGGCTGTGTGTATGAACGCACTCCCCTCTCCCGGCGGGCGGGTTAGCTGCGGGAGACGGGGCAGAAATATGACCGTGGCGCGCCGTGAAAGCTGAAATGAATGTACTGCATTTTCAGTCTTCGGAGAGAAAACGCTGCGTGTGCACGGCGCTGAGTTATGCCGAGGCTCCTGCGTTATGGTACACCACGTGGACGTTTTTATGTGCGCTTTACTCAACACCGAACAGGTAGTTTATACATTTGACTGCAATGCTATTGGGACAGTGACGCAATTTTTGTTTTTTCAGGCTCGGTACACGTCTATATGGGGATTTGAAATTAAACTTGAAATTGAGGTCAAAGTGCAGAATATATGCTTTAATTTGAGGATGTTTACATCCATATCAGCTGATTGGTGTATAGGGATTGCAGTCGCTTTTACATAGATCCAACGTGCACAGTACAGACCGAAACAACAAACATGGTGTCCTAATACATTTCCATTTAACTCTATAAAATACATAGTAGCTCCAGGACCTGGCACAAACCTCCCATTTCTTATTCCATCCAGCAAGTGCAGTTAGTGGGCCAGCAGTTTGACGGTTGAGTTACCTGTTAGGGAAACTTTGTTTACTTTGTTGTTATCGTATGTACACAGGAGCTCTCCGTTGCCCATTAGAAGCCTCTCTCCTATAGCCCTGACTTCGGGCTCTTGTAAAGATCCTCGCGCATACGTCCAGTGGATGAGACGTGTCGGCAGATGGTTTGCCACCCGGAGAGATATTGGCATCCTGTCAAAACGGCCCGGTGTTCGCGCGATTACAGCCCTCCGAACGCACGCATCACCGCTGGCAGGTCGTAGGGCGGAAGGGGATGGGCAGTGCGGGCCAGCTGTCAGGAGTGTGAACCATTATAGGTGTGTTTGAAGTGTTTGCCTTTGTGTGGATGTGTGTGTGTGTGTTTGTGTGTGTTTTTTTATGTCCAGAGTGGTCCTACTTCAGTGAACACCCAGCCACTATGTACAGCTGCATGAAATGACTTTCTCTCTCCGTCTCTCTCTCTCTCTCTCTCAACCTCTCTTTCTCTGTCTCTCTCAACCTCTCTCACTCTCTCTCTCTCTATCTCTCTCTCTTTTTTCTCTCTCTTTCTGCAGTGCACAGAAGCCAAGAAGTACTGCTGGTATTTTGAGGGTGGCTACCCCATCTATTTTATGTAAGTACATCCTGATTTGAATAAATACAAAAGCTGTATACGTGAGCATTTAAAAAAAAGTATGTGGATGTATTTAGATGTTTTGTTTACCTAATGACAGTTTGTTCTTTGATGGCTGCCAGCATTCCCTTCTCTTTGGAGAAAAATAATCACATTTCAGATGGAATTTCAAATCCCCTCTGACCTCAGAAGCCGTATTTGATTGACATGTTTTCATTTTGTGTGGATTTACGTCTTTCCACGCCCTCCACCCCCCACCCCCCACCAAAACCTTCTTCCTACCTGCCCCACTCAGTCTCTGCAGGCCAGGTGGGTGTCCAAGTCCTGGAGGGCTGCAAGTGTCTGCAGGTATCTGTGGTCTCATTTCAGGGCCTTGAGAAAAAGGAGTGTGGATTATTGAACCACACAACTACTCAAATGAATTACTGGTGCTGAAACTAATCAGCATACGATATGGCCCTCCAGGACTGAAATCTGACCTTACTTGTTTCTTCAATTCAAATCTCACCAGTGATAACCCCAGCAGCACAGATTTGTGATTTCCCTTGGTTAAAATAGCAATCTGTTTTACCCCGTTTACGTAACCGCGGTGCCAGGCTTTGTCTGCGAGACAAAGGCGCGCGTCGGAAAGGGGGAGATCGCCGAGGCGATGAGCGACTGTTAGCCTCAGACTCGGCTCTGCTCTCACAGTAATGCACCGCCGGCCCTGACTCAGAGCCAGCCTCTGATGAAGCAGAACAGCCTCTGATGAAGCAGTGAGGCTCTGATGAAGCAGAACAGCCTCTGATGAAGCAGTGAGGCTCTGCTGACTCAGAGCCAGCCTCTGATGAAGCAGAACAGCCTCTGATGAAGCAGTGAGGCTCTGATGAAGCAGAACAGCCTCTGATGAAGCAGAACAGCCTCTGATGAAGCAGTGAGCCTCTGATGAAGCAGAACAGCCTCTGATGAAGCAGAACAGCCTCTGATGAAGCAGAACAGCCTCTGATGAAGCAGTGAGCCTCTGATGAAGCAGAACAGCCTCTGATGAAGCAGAACAGCCTCTGATGAAGCAGTGAGCCTCTGAGGAAGCAGAACAGCCTCTGATGAAGCAGTGAGCCTCTGATGAAGCAGTGAGCCTCTGATGAAGCAGAACAGCCTCTGATGAAGCAGAACAGCCTCTGATGAAGCAGAACAGCCTCTGATGAAGCAGCCAGCCTCTGATGAAGCAGTGAGCCTCTGATGGAGTACAGAAATGAAGCAGAACAGCCTCTGATGGAGTACAGAAATGAAGCAAGGTCAGGGCTGTAACCAGAGGAGGGGGGCTGCCAGCTCACCGTCCGCAGGGACCTCACGGGGGAGGCCACTCCAGCGCTGGAGAATATTATCCTGCCAAGTGCGCTCTGCATTATTCATACGGCAGGACGGGTTCCGCTGAATGATGCAGAATGATTCAGATGTGGAGTGGAGGCGGGGAGGTGGCGTGGGGGTTTTGCACCTTTCATGAAAAGTCTTACTACACCCCACCCCCCTCCCCGAGTACCATTATCTGATTAATGTTACAGTCCCTGGGCCACTGCTGAGGCCTGGCTAGATGCCAGCAAACGTAAAGGGTTTAAAGAATTGGAGCCCCATGCGTTGGTCAATAGTTCATTCGAAAATAACCAATTATCCACAGGAGTACGCTTCTCCGGGGTCAGACGAGTGTGGGATTTAGATGCACAGCACTGCGCCATTAATCACGCTACGCCATAAAGCGCAAACATTCTTCCCGGCCGTGCGCGCCATCGCCCTGTCTCTTGTCTCTGCCGAATCAAAAATGACAAACTCATGCGGCAAATCGAAACGCGCCCGGCGAGCGTTTTCTGAGAATCGGGAGGAGAGGAGGAGGAGGAGGAGGGTGAGCCTCCCAGCTCGTTTTCTCACCGTCGCTCGTTGTCAGCGAGATTAGCCGTTTTTTTTTCTCCTTAAACGACTTTAATGGCCGCCAAAACAAGAGCGCGACGCTCTGCTCAGTGGCAGAACGGCCTGACCGCTGGTTATCATCTCCGGCATCATGAGAACAGCTCTCTCCTCCTCAGGCTGCGGGGAGCTCGTTCATTTTAAATCGAGTGTGACAACACGGTACCCCTGGAGGGAGGGAAGCAAAACCGGTTCCATCCTTTGAAAGTGTATCTGATCAGAGAGCAACAATAGAGAGAGTCCCAACCTGGAGGCTAAATTGCCCCGCGCTTAAATCTGCTTATGCAGACCGCAGCATGTTTTTTTTATAAGTGCTGCAGTAAGTTTCTTATCGTGAGCTGTTGCACAAGTCGTTGAATAGACTTGATTGTTCGGTACGAAATGGAAGGTTTATTTGGGCGTGCTTAAAAAGTGCTTGTCGCTAGAGTGGTACCCTATAGGTACATGAAATTGCACCCCTTGCCAGCAATACATAATTAATTTGTACCTTCTTTGCTTGGAAAACATACTAATTTGTAGCCAAAGGGAACATCATTGGATTTTCAGGGTACATTTGTTCAGCGCTGGGAGAATGAAGGGCTCGAAACCTCTTGCTCTGCCTGTCTTCTCCAACCCCGACCCCCACCTCTCCACCTGCTGTCTGACCCACAGCCTCAGAGCTGTGACCTCGTGTCCTCTTTAGTGACAGAGCTGCCACCTCCACGCCACAGAACACTTGCCATGCCACAGAACACCTGCCACACCACAGAACACCTGCCACGCCACAGAACACCTGCGTATCCCATGACTGCCTGTACAGGCCAGGCGGCAGGGCTGTCAGGTGGATTGTTCCACTCAGAAATGAAGCCTTGGTGCCGCCAAGATCTGACATCTCAAATGTGACATGTGTCCAAATCAAAGTCCTGAGCATGCCAGTTTCCTAAAGCCCCTTGGAAGAAAGCAAAATTGTCAGGAGCGACAACTGGGGGGGGGGGGGGGGGCCTGGAAGGCCTGTAGCCTTGTGGCTAAGGTGCTTGACTGGGACCTGGAAGGTTGGTAGTTCAGGCCCCAGTGTAGCCACAATAAGATCAGAGCAGCTGTTGGGCCCTTGAGCAAGGCCCTTAACCCCACATTGCTCCGGGGAGGATTGCCCCCTGCTTAGTCTAACCAGTGTAAGTAGCTTTGGACAAAAGCATCAGCTGAAACAACTGTAATGTAATGAATCAGTCGCACACTAGCGCCTCCTTCAGGCTGCCTGAGGCGTCAGTGCAGGGGGTCTCCTCTGTGAAATGGCTGCACTGGAGGGCGGACGGGAGCGGTGGCTGACTGCTTGTGCTTCAGAGGGCGGACATGTTCGCCCTTCGGCTGCGGTGCGAGGAGGCGTGCTCACTGCACCACTGCTGCCGGGCGATACGAACCCGAGAGAACGCTGATCTCACACAGGCCATTTGAAAGGAAATTTGCTGAATGTGCCCCTGGTATGTTTGTGCATCGGTGGGCCATGTTTTGTGTGGCTTTGATGACTGAGCCCTAGCTGTGCTGTCTCAGCTCTCGGTCACATCCGCACACCTAAACACACTCTTTCTCTGTTCCTATCACACACACACACCTAAACACACTCTTTCTCTGTTTCTATCACACACACACACACACACACCTAAACACACTCTTTCTCTGTTTCTATCACACACACACCTAAACACACTCTTTCTCTGTTTCTATCACACACACACCTAAACACACTCTTTCTCTGTTTCCATCACACACACACCTAAACACACTCTTTATCTGTTTCTATCACACACACACACACACACACACCTAAACACACTCTTTCTCTGTTTCTATCACACACACACACACCTAAACACACTCTTTCTCTGTTTCTATCACACACACACCTAAACACACTCTTTCTCTGTTTCTATCACACACACACGTAAACACACTCTTTCTCTGTTTCTATCACACACACACCTAAACACACTCTTTCTCTGTTTCTATCACGCTCTCACACACACACACACACACACACATTTCAACACACATTCTGTCTCTCTCTCTCACATACACATGCACACACCCACACAGTCTTTCTCTCTCTGTTGTTCTCTCTCACTCACCCAAACAAGCCTAACCTTCGCTCTCTCTGTCTCTATCACTCTATCTCTCACACACACAAACACACACACACACACACACACACACACACACACAAACATTTCTCTGCCTCTTTCACTCTCGCTCACACTCTCACACACAGACACACACTGTCTCTATCACTCTATCTCTCACACACACAAACACACACACACACACACACAAACATTTCTCTGCCTCTTTCACTCTCACTCACACTCTCTCACACACAGACACACAGACACACTTTGTCTTTATCCCTCTCTCTCACACACACACACACACACACACACACTCTTTGTCTCTCTCCCTCTCACACACACACAGCTGTTGAATGCTGTCAGAAGTGCATCTGATTCTCATTAGAAAATGTGCCTCTGTTGCACTGGCACAGCTCCTCCATCTCTGTGATGGAGCTTAGCTGTGGATATTGAGTCATAGACTCTGCATTTCCTCCCGTAAACAGCCCTGCGCTTCGGGGGTAAAACCTCGGAAAGTAAGCCGATGCCATCGACCCTGGCGGAAACGGATGGCGGGTTTTTCCCCCTGCGAAATTTTTTCGTGATGATCCGGCGCCGTCTCTGCGGAAATGACTTTCCCGCGGAGATGATTAAACGATGATTTCCATAATTGTGAAGGTCCTCTGAAATGTTACAGCGGTACATAAATCACTTCATCGCCCATCGCCTGTCCCCTCCATTTTAATCTGACAGCGCCTCGCTGCCACACGATGGACCAGCTCTCCAGGCCACTCTCAGTGTGCGTGCGGCAGTTGGCTAGTAGGCGCGGTGAAGTGCGGGAAAGCCATGGCTTGTAGAAGGTTACCGCGAACACGCCCCCTGATGAGATAACCCATCCATCCATCCATCCATTATCTTAACCCGCTTATCCTGAACAGGGTCGCAGGGGGGCTGGAGCCTATCCCAGCATACATTGGGCGAAAGGCAGGAGTACACCCTGGACAGGTCGCCAGTCCATCGCAGGGCACACACACCGTTCATTCACACGCTCATACCCACGGGCAATTTAGACTCTCCAATCAGCCTAACCTGCATGTCTTTGGCCTGTGGGAGGAAACCGGACTACCTGGAGGAAAACCTAACGTGGGAACGTTGTTGCCTTTGATTACAGGCGATTTTGTCTTTAGCGGCCCACTTCAGACACGTCATGGTGCTTATGGTGCTTTACTTGTATCGTGCAAACTTGTATTTATGGCCTTCCGACCAGGAAAGATTGCCGGATCGGCGCCGTTAGCTCGTGATTACGAGTCCGAAAAGTCGGCTATCGTTTCTCAGTTCCGAGTTGCGGAGTAGGAGGAAATTGATGTCGTTCAAAAAAGTCGGAATACACAGTAACGGTGAACGGAAGTTAACTGCTGAACAAGTAACTCCAATCTACCAAATCCGATCTCCGAGTACAGCACTAGTGTTCGACTTCAACCGGAACGCAGCATTAGAAGCTCAGAAGCTGACAAGCTTCCTGTTATTGGGATTATTATCTACATTCTTTCTCCTGTTTTACGTTAAAGATTGTGTTTATTCTGTCTTTTTAAAAACTGCGTGGCATTAGCGTATTAATATGCTACGAGTGGCTACGGCAGCACTTGTAATAAAAAACTTGGCTTGGCTGGCGCAGCTGTTGAAAGGGGGAATCCCCTAATCCCTTAACGTCTCCATAAACGTAAAGTGATGGATGAGAAGATTTTGTTGTTTGTTTGTTTTCTATTTTTTTATAGCTGCACAGATTTGCATTGCGAGCACATTTGCCAGCACAATGTGGCCATCATTTATTGGGTGAGGCAGAATGTATGATATTTAATCCAAAGACTGTATTGTTCCAAAGATGTTTGTAAATCGTGAGTCGTTGTAGATGAAGGCTGGCACAGTATACCTGAAGAGCTGGACATCAGGTGGCTACCTGTCCACCTGTCCACCTGTCTACCTGTCCACCTGTCCACCTGTCCACCGCTCCTTCCTGCTGACTCTACCTGTTCTAAACTGAAAGTTCTAATGCTGATGTCACGTTCGATACTTGTAATTGGAAAAGCGATGGGGTTCTAGAACACTTGGGACTACACGTGGGAAGAATCGAGCGTTGCCAGTGGAAACCATTAGAAGCCATTAGTTCATTAAACTGTAGCAAGCCACAGACATTACATTACATTAATGGCATTTGGCAGATGCCCTTATCCAGAGCGATGTACCGTTGGTTAGACTAAGCAGGAGAAAATCCTCCTCTGGAGCAATGCAGGGTTAAGGGCCTTGCTCAAGGGCCCAACGGCTGTGCGGATCTTATTGCGGCTACACCGGGGATCGAACCACCGACCTTGCGGGTCCCAGTCATGTACCTTAACCACTGCGCTACGCCACACCTTAACCACGGCAATATGTGATAGCAGTAGATTGTCTGCGGTCATAAAAGGCAAAATTGCTTTCTGAAACCAATAATATTGGGTCTATCCCGAAACATCAAGAAACTAACCGGGCTTACTTGGTTAGGCGTGTAGCCACGTGAAACGGCTCTGTCTGGGTTGCTAGGTAGCGTAGGCCTGCTTCATACAAAGCTGTGATGTGACTGGACACGATAAGAAAGATCAGGTTCAAAGTTCAAGGTCAAAGTTTAAACGGTTTGAACCCCGATGGCGCTCAACTTGGCTTTATTTTGAGCTGTGCGCTACGCCAGGCTTAGCCTTACTGCCAAGTCTGGCTTCAACACTCCCTCCCTAGGACTTTAATGGCTTGACGGCGTGTCGAGCGTTTTTGACGCTGATCAGGTGAAAGCTGCTTTCGGGGTAAAGGCCAGTTCATAGTCAGGCGACGTATGACCGTTGCCGCCGGCGACTGTCACATTTGATGGCCGGCCTTTTAGTTTCTATGAGTTACACTTTACTTTTAGTCATACAGCACAATTTCCTGTCTTTGCTATCATCATTCTGCTCACCGCTGGGACATAAATTGTGGTTGAACTTTGACTTTGCCCATCGCTCGCTCAGTTGTCATGACAATCTTATTATAGAACATAGTCTCATCTGTAATCATCTTCAGGAAAATTGTCATTAACTAGCTTCTTGCACGGCTCGCAATGACTCTGCCTTTACTTGTAGTTTATACTTACACAAAGGTGTATGCTTACAGTTTGATGAGCGACAGCGTTCAAAATCAACGTCGAGCAATAACGGTATGTTGGCAACAATGCAGCAATATCCGACGGCCCGTCAAACAACGCCTAACTATAAAATGGCCAACTGGCCACCATTTTCTTTTTTTTTTAAGATATTTTTTAGGCCTTTTTCAGCTTTATTGGACAGTATATAGTATAGAGAGACAGGAAGAATGGGAGCGAGAGAGAGGGGAAGACATGCGACAAATGTCGGACGGTCGGATTCGAACCGCCGACGTCGCGGCTCGCAATGAGCATGCGGTCAGTGCTCTACAGGCTGCGCCACCGAGACACCCCAACCACTGGCCACCATTTTAATTAATGTGCAGAATGTCTGCCAGGGGTGGATGGTGCCCCCCCCCTACACTGGGGCTTGAACCACCAACCTTCCGGGTCCCAGTCATGCACCTCAGCCTCTAGGCTACAGGCAGCCCCCCCCCTCGCATTCGCGGGTACAGTGAGGTAAGCCATAAAACACCCTTTCCTTCAGTGAGCAGATCGAAAGAGCTTGCGTTTTTGCCAACAAATGGGTCGCATTAGCGATCTGGCAACAGAACAAAAACAAGGAAGAGGGAAGGTTGGCCAAATTTAGGGTGCTACATTTTAAAGTAATTTTGAGTCTCCGCATTCTGTATTCATGTACTGAAAGAGGATGTCGCCTGCCCTCCAAAGCCCTTCCCCAACAGTCCCACCCCCCCCCCAGCCCCCGAGAATCAGGCTCTACGTAAGGTCTCCTCCTGTTTCCTGGAGGAAATTCTTTCTTGCCAGTCACCCGTGGGGGGATATCGGTCCTTCGTGAAAAGCACGATACAAATAAAAACCGACCTGAACTGAATATCGGCGTTGAAATGAAACGTACGCCGTCGCCCGAACGGATCCGCGCGTGTGACGAGTTGCCGTGAAACGAGGGCGTCTGAACGGATCCCACAACGCAGCGCAACTCCGCCGCTCGCAGGACTCCTGCGAGAGGGAGATCTCATTCTGTGGTCCCGCTGCACTGCTGAGATAAGCAGCACAGATCTGGGGGCCGAGCCAACCCCCGAATGCCCAAGTGTAAGTCTGGCGGTAATGGCGTGGCCTTTACTGATCTCCTAAATGACCTCGCTTTAATTGCCCCCCGTCAGTTGGTTTGGAGTGGGGGGTGGGGGGGGTGGTGGTAGGGGGCGAAGGAGGGGGGTGGCACAAGTGACCTTCAGTCGCAAGGGACGGAGGTTTTTTGTCGGTGCATTTGCCTATTCACTATACCAGGGGGCTGCTGTGGTGTGTTGTGTGGTGTGGTGTGGTGTGGTGTGGTGTGATGTTGTGGTGTGCTGTGGTATTGTGTTGTGTGGTGTGGTGTTGTGTAGTGTGATGTTGTGGTGTGGTGTGATGTTGTGGTGTTGTGTGGTGTGGTGTGATGTGGTGTTGTGGTGTGGTGTTGTGTGGTGTGATGTTGTGGTGTGGTGTTGTGTGGTGTTGTGGTGTGGTGTGGTGTGTGGTGTGATGTTGTGGTGTTGTGTGGTGTGGTGTGATGTGGTGTTGTGGTGTGGTGTTGTGTGGTGTGATGTTGTGGTGTGGTGTTGTGTGGTGTTGTGGTGTTGTGGTGTGGTGTGATGTGGTGTTGTGGTGTGATGTGGTGTTGTGTGGTGTTGTGGTGTTGTGTGGTGTGGTGTTGTGTGGTGTGATGTGGTGTTGTGGTGTTGTGTGGGGTGGTGTGGTGGGAGGGCCCCTGCACAGAGGGCTGGCATCGGTCCAGTAACTCCACTGCAAAAAGTACTTTAGTATTTCTTTTACTTTTTTGATAAATAA
Organism: Conger conger; assembly: GCF_963514075.1. Lineage (NCBI taxonomy): Eukaryota > Metazoa > Chordata > Actinopteri > Anguilliformes > Congridae > Conger > Conger conger. The sequence goes on along the minus strand of NC_083763.1, from coordinate 4,537,740 downwards.
GACAATAGTATTGCCAATGAGCTAAGGAAGTATTTCTAGATTTGCCAACGGGGTGAGAAAATGTCACTCTTCAAGCAAACAGTAATAATATTTTTCTACTTGAGAGATAAAAAAAAAAAGACCTTTAGATCTTATTACCAGACTAAAACTCTGGATATTATGACAAGACCTGGTGGCAGGCGGTGGGGCTGGAGCTCAGGTGTAGGTACTGTCGCTCCTGATAATTTCCCCTCCGTCAGCTGTCTCAGCCGTGGGGAATCAGCATACGGTCCAGGGCAGCGTTAGCGCTGCGGCTTGATGTATCGCGCTGGAGCGTGAGGGCGAGAGGAGGTGATGAATCGGGGGAAGAACGGGGGAGATGAACGACCCACGGTCGCAAATGAGATCCCAGTCAGTGGATCTTCTCCCGCGCCGCCCCCCCCCCCCCCCCCCCCAGTGGAGTTCCAGTTGTCAGGCGTGTTTAGCATTGGATACGGCATGTTCAACGTGGCCCGGTTAAAGACTAGCTGAAACAGAAGTTGGAACAGATCTTTCGGGGGCAGCTTTTGATGGGTGGGGAGTCGATTTGACTGCCGTTAAACGAGGAAGGGGGGACTTTGAATGGGGATGCGCACCGCTGTGTGAAAGGATATTGATTGGAGTTGACATTGGATAACATACAACATACAACATAGGCCCACTGGTACACGATGATGTAAAATCTGAATTCAAATCATTTTCCAGGAAGTGGATGGTAAAAAAAAAGCTTTGCTTCTTCGATTTCCAGTTATGTATGGTATTACAATTTTCATAAATTATGTGGAATATGATCGTACGGTTATGAAGAATTGACTAAATTGAGGAAAAATAGAATTTTGTTGATTTCCGCTCATCCTGAAAAAGACCCAGCGGGGATACGATCAGAGTGAGCTCACGGTGTTGCTATGGCCACGTGTGCCATCATGGACCTGCAAAGAGCGCTAATCAATTCCATTCACATCCTCTCAAATTCTGGGCAAAACAAAAGTTTTTTGGGAGGGCAGTGCCTCTGAGACGGGGCTCGTTCGGACCGGGGCGTCTGGCTGCGCACCGTCAGTTCCTCGGCCGGGGTCATCCTGGGAGCACGGTTTTCGAGCGCTAATGGAGCTTTCTGCATTTCCGCGCCTGGTTTCTGAGATCAGTTCGCAGGCCTCACACCGCCAGGGGGGGCAGACACAATGAGAGAACATGATGAATAACAAGGAATGTTATTCTCCCTCGGATACCAGACGGAATATTGATAGCTAACCCTTTTCTCCTGAGCGATCCTAGTTTTTTTCGGAAGCGTGTCAACACGAACAAAAGTTCCCCAAATAGCAATGCGGTAATCCATCATCTTTCGTTCTGCCTCCTTACCCTGTGGTTTCGGGGAAAAAAGGCTGTAATTGTGGCAGATATACTGTACCGAGCTGAAACAGGATCAAATAATATAACACGTTTATTTTCAAGTCTATCAGTGTTTATCTATTTTTTTGCGTTGGCATAGCTGAGTCATCCGAACAGAGAATGAATCCCATCATGTTAAAAAGGAGTTCGCGAACTGAGAATTCCAATTGAGACAAGCAGAACTGTCGCCTCCAGTATAAAAACCCAATATAAGTTCTTTCACTACCTAGAATAAAGCAAGTCAGTGTAATTAAAAATCTCAATCATAACCAATCAATGGGCAATTATCTACAATTCCTTCAACAATGGAAGAGAATGTCTGGAAGATAACTACCGTGCTCTGTTCCTCCCCGGAGACTGTAACTACCACGGAAAATGTCACGGTCTTCCCAATCAAAACCTTCGAAAGGGTAGCGTAAACAAGCCATTAACGACTCAAAAACCCTGGTGGAAATCACTGGGTCGACTGCGAGCATTAACGCAGGTTTTGCCGGCAATTTTTTTTCCCCGGACGTCAAATGCCATTTCAGAGAGAATGGTAGATGATTAAAGCCTCGCTAGCAATGTCTTTCTGAAGCAAAGAGGGCAATAAGTAATTTAGGGTCAGGGGAATTGTTTTTTTTTCTTCTGCTGGTGTGGGCAAACAAACGGGCCCAATTTTCCTGTCAGGGTTTCGCCGACGAGCTGTGTGTGGGTGCTTATTAGTCATGAGAAGGACCCTTAATCAAAGACTCTGCGCGGTTGTACAGACGCGGGTGACATTTTAACGGTCGGGGGCAAGGTAGCCGACTGTGATTCAGGGCACACGCGCGCGATAGTAAATTAAATTACCAATCTGGTGCGGCGACACCGCTAGCACGTTAGCACGTTAGCGCCGCTGTGGGTGTAGCGGGAAGTGGCGGCCACGCCTCGCATAAAGCATCTTTCAATGAATTTGTAATGTGAGGACGAGACTTTGTGAGACCACTTCTGATGCGCACAAAGACACGTCGAAGACTTGTTGAATATTCCTGGCTCCACGTCATTAGTTGTTCATAGTATTTCCGTAACTGTTCTTCAGTAACTGGTACACGTTGTCCCAAGGGAGATTTTTGAAGGAGATTTTTAGAAAGGAGACGCGTACAGTGGCTTCAAGAAGTATTCAGATCTCTACACTTTTTTGCACATACTTTTTTTTGGTATATACAATACAACTGTATTGTAGATTTTATTTTAAATGGATGTAATTGCCCATCAGTTTTCACGCAACAACCCAACATGACAAAGATAAAAAAATTTTTTTTTAATTTGGATAAAAAAATCTCTCATTTATGTAAGTATTCAGACCTAGTACCTTGTAGAAACCCCTTTGGCAGCAATTACAGCTTTGAATCTTCATGGGTAAGTCTCTACAAGATCTGCACACCTGGATTTGGGCAGTTTTATCCCATTCTTCCTCTCAAGCTCCGTCATTTCAGGTAGTCTGCATTGTTGAACGTAACAAAATATAGTATGTGTGAACTATCAACACTGAGAGTAATTTATGGTCCGCTTTCCGATCTGCCGTCCTGCTGGAACGGCCTTCTGAACTCTCTATTACCTGTTAGAGGAGGAGTACGTCGGAATTGAGATCTGAGAATGACCACCTGAAGCGGCACGGATGGTGCAGTGGGTAGCACTGCCGCCTCACAGCAAGGAGGTCCCGGGTTCGAATCCCCGTCGGCCGGGGCCTCTCTGTGCGGAGTTTGCATGTTCTCCCTGTGTCTGCATGGGTTTCCTCCGGGTACTCCGGTTTCCTCCCACAGTCCAAAGACATGCATGTTAGGCTGATTGGAGAGTCTAAATTGCCCTTAGGTATGAGTGTGTGAGTGAATGGTGCGTGTGCCCTGCGATGGACTGGCGACCTGTCCAGGGTGTACTCCTGCCTTTCGCCCAATGTATGCTGGGATAGGCTCCAGCCTCCCTGCGACCCTGTTCAGGATAAGCGGGTTAGGATAATGAATGAATGAATGACCACCTGAACCAGCAGGTGGCTGTTGACTCAGCTGATTCCGTTTGATGTGCGACGGCCGTCATCCAGCTAACTCAGTAATCCTGGGCCCTGTTACACAAAGCAGGATAAATGCGTTAGCTGGATAACCGAGTAAAACCCGGAACAACTCTTTTCACTTCAGTCCATGTTCTAGATTTAGGAGGGTTCACTGAGGCAGCACTTTCAGACTGGAAAAGGTCGTTATTACGCCTGTCGTATACAGCGTACGCTTCAGTTGGGTACTTCACAAAGCCGGATAACTGTGCTGAATAAAACCCAGAACAGCTCTTTCTACTTCAGTCCATGTTCCAGATTTAGGAAGGCTCCGGGTTTTAGTCGCTGCAGTTATCCAGCTAACTCTGTAATTCTGGGCCCTGTTACACAAAGCAGAATAAATGCGTTGGATAACTGGATAACTGAACAGAGTAAAACCCAGAACAGCTTGTTTTATTTCAGTGCTTCACGAAACAGGACCCAGTTCAGAACAGACAAACTTTGTTTGGCTGTGTGGTGCAGAGTGTAGCTTGTTAGAGCTGAATTTAGTCTGTATTTTAATGAGGTTTACAATTAGTGGCAGTGGTGATGAGATTTTTACTCTATGCTTCGCTGGTGGGTTTATTAATTATCCCGTGAGTCCAAATATCAACAACGAGTGACAGCGAAGCAGACATGCATTAACGAACGAGCTTGTCATTTGTGAAATATGAATCATGTTTTCACAAATGATAAGTTGTGTGCTGATTGCCTTGAGTAAATTGTAATGAAGCATGTCTAAAAACTGTAATATACAAGTTAATCCATGCAGGATTTTCCCCCAAGGCTGTACTTTCCATGTTGTCCTTAAATCTCTGTGCAGATTCTGATTGTTCTCATTTTTATTGGCCCTCGTTCTTACTCCAGTTTGCAAATCATAACTTTGTGCAAGCAACGACAAAAAATTACTGCTTCATTGCAAAACAAATGTGACACTGAAGCAAAAATCGGCCTGCGAAAAATAGACTGATTCTGTGCCTTAGACAAGAAATAATCTTCCCCTCAAAAGGCTGCCTTATCAGACACGGGCAAAAAAAAACATCCTGTGGCCCGAAGCGTTTGTTGGAAAACCAATTTTGACACAAGTGTTGGTTGTGTGCCATGCTGTAATGTGCTTAGTTTTGCTCCACTGGGCTTCATTAGTGTTATCTCTGCCTGTGGAAGAGGCTGTGGTCTGTGGGAGTCCTGGCGTTTCTATCCTGTTGCTATTTGACTAAAAACTGAAATCTTTTTTTTTTTTTTTGGTATTTCTGCATCTTTTCATCTGGTGAGAATCGGTTTTGGCGGTGAAACAAGCTGCTTTGCACACATGCTCAAATAACCTTTTCTCAGACTGGAAATCTGCGTGTTTGGATGAATGTGATGTTTTGACTGACTACAGCACTGTCGCCTCATTACCGTTCTCATTATGTGTGAATCCCCATTTTGTTCTTTTGTGAGGAGTTCGACCCAAAAAAACTCAACCAAAAAAAAAAAAAAGACAGCTTTGGCAAGACGGCTTTGGCAAATAATTAAAGGAAGATTTCCAAGCAATGCAATTATCTCCGCTTCTCTACACCTATGGCCACAGCCAGCTCCAGTGCCTAATTACTTCCATTTAGCATCGGTCAGATCCTGTTCCAAGCCCACAAATAATTCACATTCCCATCCAATGCGTTTCAGTAAAAACTGAAACACCACAAAACCCCTTCTCCCATTGTTAGTATACTGATTTATAATATGTTATTGTAGGCATTGCACGCTCATCAATATTTTTTAATTACACTTTCAAGGAAACCAAACTAGGGATTCATAATATAAATTCCATTTTTATATTTTGATATAGTAGCTTGGGTGCTGTGCACTGCTCATGGCAATTCTGCAAAAATTCACTGGTAAACATCGAGACTGGATATGGTGTAAAATGCAATTCTCTAATGTAGTCACGCTGACAGTAAGAATTGTTTAACACTAGCGCAACAAAATGAGTAATCCGGAATAAAATAGTGGGTCCCTGGATTCGCTCCCTCAGAAATAAGGCACTTTCATGTTCCTAAAATATGTTTTTCTGTTTTCCCATTTTACAGATAAACGGGGCACCTTTTCTGGCGGCCCATTTCTCCCGAAAACAGAAAATGATTTTTCACTCCATACACTTTGAGATTTTACTTTTGATTGCCACGCCTCGCTAGGCCACTGCCGAAGCAAGTGCGTTTGATGGAAATTGCCTGTCAAGGCCGTCAGCGCTGAGAACCCACTGGGGAAAAACTTCACAACTATTAACTTTCGCCTCATCCTTAGGCATGAGCTACAGTTGCTAGGACCTTGCTGAAAAGCAACAGCCCAAGCTAGGTTTTGAAACAGCTGGTAGGTGGTTGACTAGTTTAGACCAGCTCCCATTCTTGACATGGTTTCACCAGCCCAAGCTGTGCTTTTTAACAACCAGCTACCAGCTCAGACAAGCTGCCAGCACTAGCTGGTTGACCAGCTCATACCCAGCCAGACAAGCTAAATTTCCAAGCTTGTCTCAGCTGGATTTGACTTGTCGTAAAAAGACTACAGCGTCAGGAAATGTTCATTAATTGTGAATTGCTTTCTGCGCGTTAACCCTGATAGAGATATCTGCTAGCCGCTCTCTGAGGCGAATCTAATTCCCTCACTGAGCATAAAGCCAGTTATTTTTACTGCTTGTTTCTCTCCTCTGTGTCAATCTTGAGGCCGAGTCGTTGACCTTTATTTATGTCTTTGGTCTCGGGGGGTAGTTTATTCACCTCGGCTCCTCTCTGCTTCCCTTGGCTCACTGCTGAATTTATATTGTGCCTTTTGAACCGCTGTACAGCGCTGCTTCCTGGGAATTGTCGCAGGGAGTCGTTCGCTTTATCGCAGCGCAGCAAAACTGTCACCTCAGAAGATCCACAGCCAAGCTCAGTTACAACCCAAAGTTGCAGCAGGATAGATGGGGCAGGTAGGGGACTGGAGCAGTGTTGGATTTATCAAACTGTGAGGCTTTCTGTGCAAGCTAAAACATTTTTATTTTTATTTTTTAAATATAGGCCATATACGGTATATTCGGAACACTACTTAGCCAAATTAGCCAATATAAAATGATGACAAATATAGCATGTTGCAGTGAAAATATTTTAATTTAATTTAATTTTAATTCAATGTCCCTTATGTTGATGAATACAGTATAGAGCTTTGAAGCCAAAATGTTATGTCTTTGTTTGGGGACGCAGGGTCTCAGGAGGTTAAAAAGAAGAAAAAAAAAATATATATATTCTGTGTGTAATATATACATATTGAGAACACTACTTAGCCAATATAATGTGAAATCTTTCTACGGTGAGTAGCATTCTTAAAGATCATTTGCATTCGAAAAGGCTCCGGAGACTGTAATTGAGTTGGGGAGAGACTCGGTCAGAGGAGATGTGCTTTGCATCGATTGGCTCTCCCCCGCCAGGGGGGGGGGCACGGGCCGAGACGAGGGGGCGGGGTGAAGCCCTGGCTGACCGGCTATCCCAGGGGTCACTGCAGCCGTCTGATGATGACAGAGTAGCCCACCGCGGCTGAACACGCAGATGGTGACAGGAAGGGGGGGGGGTGTGTGTTGGCGGTTCTCCCGCGTGATTGATGCGTGTTTTCCTCTCCTCCGTCAGCGCGTGGGGTCGCGTGAAGGAGTGTGTCCGGAGCAAGGAGGGCTGGTTTATGATTTATGCTGGAGATACAGTATGTGCTGGAGTACAGAGTGCAAAAAAAACACTGAAATTGTACCACTGTCCAAATACTTATGGGCCTCACTGTATGTCCGCCATGTACTGTACCAGATTCACTGGTAACCTTAACCCACCCCTATGGTCCCTATGATCCCTACGATCCCTACAGCCAAATGCAGGGCCCATCAAATCTGGTCCACATTACATTGCATTACATTACATGGCATTTAGCAGACGCTCTTATCCAGAGCGACGTACAACAAAGTGCAAATCAAACACAAGTACAAGTGCGAAGAGGACCTGGTCCAAGTAAAGGGAATGTGGAAAATCAGCAGTTCTTGGCCCTCGGGGACTGTAGTTTCATAATTTCTTTCTTCCCTTCTGTTACTCTGTAAAGCGTCTTTGGGACAGTCTTCCGTGAAAAGCGCGACACAAATAGAATTAAAATGAATTTAATCGAATGATCCCCGGCCTAACACAAGCGAGACCGAAAGCTTCAGGTTGTATTTGATCATGACTAATGATCGCAGACTCCATTTTGAGATTTAAAAAAAAAAGCAGGTATTGAGATTCGGAGCGGTAAAGTTTTTACATCTCTGTTCCCTCTCTCGCCCGAAATTCACCTCAAACCTCCGCCGCTGCTCTCTGTTCCCGCTCCAAAAATCCTGCGGTTTTCCTCGACAGCGGCTGACGTCCCATGAAGGGAGATGACAAGCTGAGGAAGGTTACGACAGGTGAGGAGGCGGTAAGATCGCAGCGACTCTGTTTACCGCCTGAATGATACGTGGTGAAGATTTCGAAACCGATAGGATCCTCCACGGTGGTTTAGTCGTGGCCTTTGCCCTGCTGTTAAATCAAGCCATGCCAGCTTTGAGCTGGTTAAGCTGGTCATGAAGCTGGTCTAGCTGGGTATGAGCTGGTCATGAAGCTGGTCTAGCTGAGTATGAGCTGGTCAACCAGCTAGTGCTGGTAGCTTGTCTGGGCTGGTCGCTGGTCAACCAGCTACTAGCTTTTTCAAAGTATAGCTTGAGCTGGTCCGACCATGTCAAGCTGGGAGCTGGTCAGAACTGGTCAACCAGCTAAACCATGTCGAGCTGGGAGCTGGTCAGAACTGGTCAGCCAGCTAAACCGTGTCGAGCTGGGAGCTGGTTCGAACTGGTCAGCCAGCTACCAGCTGTTTCAAAATCTAGCTTGAGCTGTTCATTTTCAGCAGGGTGCGTTTTTCTTTTCTGAAATATGTAGGTGACAGCTACTTTTCTTCCTTCAAACTTCTCACCTTCCAGACATTACATTACAGTTATTTATTAGACTAAGCAGGGGCCAATCCCCCCTGGAGCGAGTTAAGGGCCTTACTCAAGGGCCCAGCACTGGGGCTTGAAAGACAAACCTTCCAGGTCCCAGTCAAGCCCCTTAGCCACTAGGCTATAGGCTGGCCCAGTCAAGCACCTTAGCCACTAGAGCTACAGGCTGGCCCAGTGTAGCACCTTAGCCACTAGACTGCATGCTGGCCCAGTAAAGCACCTTAGCCACTAGAGCTACAGGCTGGCCCAGTGTAGTACCTTAGCCACTCGGCTACAGGCTGGCCCAGTCAAACACCTCAGCCACTAGGCTACAGGCTGGCCCAGTCATGTACCTTAGCCACTCGGCTACAGGCTGGCCCAGTCAAGCACCTCAGCCACTCGGCTACAGGCTGGCCCTGTCAAGCACCTTAGCCACTAGGCTACAGGCTGGCCCAGTCAAACACCTCAGCCACTAGGCTACAGGCTGGCCCAGTCATGTACCTTAGCCACTCGGCTACAGGCTGGCCCAGTCAAGCACCTTAGCCACTCGGCTACAGGCTGCCCCAGTGTAGCACCTCAGCCACTCGGCTGTAGGCTTCTCCGAGGGTGGGCCGGGGCCGTTGACAGTTGCGAATGCCGGCGTTTGACGGCGCTCCGATCGCGGCGTCGAGTCACCGGAGCGGCGCTCGCTCCCAGCCAGCCGGCGTTCCGCAGCTCGTCAGGGCGAGACGGCACGGCGTTCCCTGACAGAGCCATCCGGATCAGGAGGCGCGATAGGGAGGGAGAGGCGCTGCCGCCTCTGAATCTAAAGCGGGATTCTGACGGGGGTTTCCCCGGGCCCCTGCGAAGGAGAAGGTGGCAGCTGACGGCTGGAGGAGCTTCTGTCGCTTTTTGAAATCCTCACCTCATAAACACGTCTAAACGTCTCTGCCGGGACACACCGCGGGCCCACGCAACGTTGCCCTGGGCCTGCAGGAATATGCCTACCAAATATTTATGCCTATATTTTTCTATTGTTTTACCTGTGGCCTATAAAATGTGTGAGTCATACGTTCTACATTTACATACTGCTAAGGGGTGGAGCATGAAATGATGGGCCCTGTGAAAATATGGTTTCTGTTGGCCTCAGACCAAGGCAAACTTTTTAGTCCAGGGCTGTTTTCAAATGCACATTATATGCTTTCTTCCTGATGCTCCTGGAATATGGAGGCCACACCAAGTGATGTTCAGTTCCCAATTAGGAACTGAACAATTATTATTAGCAATTATATTCCCTTTGTTCCCTTTTTTTTTTTCCTCTCTTCTGCCAAGGGTATAAAATGCAAGCTTCCAGCAAGAGGGGGAAATCCCACAATGTAACGTTACATTACATTACATTAATGGCATTTGGCCGATGCTCTTATCCAGAGTGATATACAGTTGATTAGACTAAGCAGGAGACAATCCTCCCTTGGAGCAATGCAGGGTTAAGGGCCTTGCTCAAGGGCCCAACGGCTGTGCGGATCTTATTGTGGCTACACCGGGATTAGAACCACCGCCCTTGCGAGTCCCAGTTGTGTACCTTAACCCTAATGTTCCATGTGTGAGAAAGAGAGGCGCGAATCAGTGCGCTTTGGAACGGAAGAGGCGATATTTCCTTGTAGGATGAGTTCGGGAAGTTTAGGAATAATTCATGAAGGCATATTGAGGGATAGGAGTAGGGATTAAGAACAGGGATTTTTAACTTTGTCAGAATCTTTCGCCTATATTGTGTTTGTTTGAGTGAGGTTTGTTTCAGAAATCCTCATTAGTGTTTCATAAGACCAGCTGGTGTGTTTTCTCAGGATCGGGTGATCCTGAGAACGACACGCCTTCTCCAAACCGCCTCGTCCTCCCCTAAATGAGTCTCACTAATCCCCCTTCCTGAGTCCTCCCCCCCGCCCTCGGTGCGGAGAGCCAATCACGTCGTTCCATGTGAGCCGCCCAAACTCGTCTTTCCCCGGTCGTGCTATGTTTTTAATATTGCATGTAGCCTCTCCTGTTCACCTGCAGTGGGCTACAGATAGAAGCATGATGACATTATTAAACTCTGGCACTCTCTGCATTGATAAAGCCCCTGTCATGTTGATTGATGGGCATTGTCCCTTTAATCAAAATGGAGTAAAAATGTTTGAAGCATAATAACTAGAGTGTCGGCAGTCAGTGGGATGCTGGCACTTGGTAATAACACAATAGAAACCAAAAACCTTGATAACTCCACCTGATATTAATGTCATATTGGTGTTTGTGTGTCAGTATTGTCTACCTATTATGGTATACATTATACAGTGTAGGCGCTATCTTTTATATACGTTTTACAAAGCATATTGCAGTATTTAAGGGGCAGCACGGATGGAGCAGTGGGTAGCAAGGAGGTCCTGGGTTCGAATCCCCGTCGGCCGGGGCCTCTCTGTGCAGAGCTTGCATGTTCTCCCCGTGTCTGCGTGGGTTTCCTCCGGGTACTCCAGTTTCCTCCCACAGTCCAAAGACATGCAAGTTAGGCTGATTGGAGAGTCTAAATTGCCCATAGGTATGAGTGTGTGAGTGAATGGTGTGTGTGCCTTGCGATGGACTGGCGACCTGTCCAGGGTGTATTCCTGCCTTTCACCCAATGTATGCTGGGATAGGCTCCAGCCCCCCTGCGACCCTGTTCAGGATAAGCGGGTTAAGATAATGGATGGATGGATGGATTATTATTTAAGGTATGACCACATTTGCTTTTAATAGCTTTGGATATTTATATTTTTAAGTTCTGTTTTGCTGAAATACAACGCGGTTGTGCATCACAAGTTAATATAGGCCCATATAGTATGTAATTCCTGTATATTTTTGGAATGCTCATTTGAAAATGCAGGTCTGTGTGCTGTTCATTGGGCTGATTCATAGGCCTAATTCAGACCGGGTTTAGTTGGCCTCGGTTGGTTGGTGGTGGCGAAAACATGGCAGGTGTGAAAGAATAGCTCACACAAATAAGCCAGCCCACAGTGAGAGAATGAGAAATGGTTCAATAAGCCTGCCCTTTTGCAGAAGTTTTTTTTTTTAATACCATGCAGGTAAAAAGGAAAAAGAGGTCATGTGAAAAAAAAATGAAAAAAAGGTCTTTGACAGTGAGCAGGTAAGAAAAACATCTTTGAAATAAATGATGCTGCTGCTTTTTCAAACCTCGAGGAAAAGTAAAGCAAAAGAACATCCAAACAGAAGAATTCCATTACAGAACGAGAACTCAGAACTCAGTCACAACTCCTGCGGCTTATTCCAATCCCTTATTTTCTTATTTTTCTCCTTTTGCTTTCTCCTTTTCTAGCCCCAAGCTCCACCCGTCGGGAGAGGCTAGGTAAAGATTAAACAAATGTTTAACAAATGTGAATTAGGCAAATGTAATGCCCTTGCTCCCTCAAAGGTCAGTTCGAAGGCACGTCAGTTACAGACGTGGCAGACGGGGAGAGGAGGATCCACAGGTTGATCATTTATACGTTAGGCTTTCTGGAAAAAAAAACAAGAAAAACAAAAACGGATGCACTGATGTTTTCTCACTCAAAGTAAAGATAATGTAAAGTAGCTCCCTTTAAGGGGTTGAAATGTCCTTAAAGACGACGAACCTTGATCGATTTCCGGGTCAGGAGCAAGGAAAGCGGAGAGAAATAAGCCATTGGAATGAGCCCCAAGAGTTTGATTCACAGAAGCAGTGCTACAGTTCGAGTGTACAGGCAGAAGAGACCAAAACAGAACAGATCTACCAGTGTGCAACATTCTCTTGCACCCATTTGTGAAACAGGTCCCATATACTTCCATAGCAATTGTATTTTTCTAACAAATTCATCTCATAACATTTTAAAATAGTTTGTTTTACATATTTACATTGCCATAAAATACCTCTGCACTGAGATTGAGAAATACAATGCTGCAGAAATATGTCATTTGTACAGCATTTTTACAGTCGCGATTCCTCCCGATTCAGCTCTGACGTGGTGTAGCTCCAGCTCCACCGGAGCCATCACTCTTATGAATCTAAATGAAAATTGATCCGTTAGAACGAGAACTGCACGAGCAGCACTCCGAGACGTAATGAATCACTTTTCATACCGGGCAGAATCTAATGTGTCCAGTTCTATAACGGGATTCATTTGTACCATGTCCTGATTCTGCAAGCCCGGTATATTTTTAGAAGACACTTGAGCTTGGCGTTGAGGGCTGATGAGAACCTCATTGGCAGAGTCTTGTTGGTGAATTCTCTTAACGTGAAACTAGAAGATCAGAGCTACGAAATGACATATCACTTGTCGACCAATCCGTTTTGGAGATATGGCTTGTAAAACTATGTGTGTCTTGACAGATGTGGCTTTCGAGAAAGTAGTCTTCAAGGTTGTGTGTGCGTGTTTGTCACCTAGATTCTCTCCTAGAAGTGACCGAGGTCTGAGACCTGGCCTATCAGCTACTGCTGTGCAGAGGTCTGAGTAGTTGAGGGCAGGACAATAGGTGCAAGTGTAAAGCTTGTATTGTATTAGATATCGTATTGTTGTACTTGGGTATTCTATCTGCCAACCATGGTATGCCAGTTCGGAAGTTGTTGTATTCTTCAAGGGTTCCGATTGTATCTGTACGGTCACGCTAGGACTCGGAACTGTACTGTCCTCTCGGGTCCTCTTCACACTTGTTCCTGTGTTCGATCTGCACTTCATTGTACGTCGCTCTGGATAAGAGCATCTGCTAAATGGCTGTAATCTAATGTAATTAAATTTCACTTTTGTTCTTCATTGACATGTTGGCCACCCTTTCCTGTCATTATAATTTCGTAATGCTATCATAATCGTGATACAGCATAACCGGCATTCAGAGGTCGGCAATGTGCTCAAAGCTTATTTAAAGCACTATATTAAAGTTTTGTCATGAATCAATTGAATCCTTCTCCGATGGGGTATCAGAGGCGGACAGGTTAATGTCAACATGGCTTGTGTCAAGATGGGACAACAGTAGCTCAAGTGTTTCCGTAAAACTGGTCACCAGTTGCTGCCGATGAGCTGGTTGGTGCCTTGCATGGCAGCCTTTCATCGTTGGTGTGTGAGCGTTAATTAATAAAGATAAAAAATGGATAAAAGATTGTAAAAGCAGTCCATTCACCATTCACCAAGATGGTCCTCATCTCACATGGGAACTGTTGGCTTGTGTGGGAGAACCATCACAGTTTGCCCTGCCAATTCTATATAAACATCTCCTTGGGAAAAAAAACTGGAATGTTTTTAAGGGAGTGAACTGTTTTTAAGCAAATGAGTGAACTCAAATTGGAAAGAAATGTGTTCCCATTCATAATGTTTGCATATGTTACAAGTAAATCGATTTGAACATAATTATCTTGAGAAGAATGCTTTGTCTGTATTACCAGTGACAAATTTTGTCCACGGAAGATTTCTCTAAAACAGCATAATCATTTGCACAGCGATACAGATACTAATAATACTAATAACTGTTCATATTCAACTCTTTCTGCCTCAGCTCTGTTGATATGGCACATAGAATCACCTGAATCTGCTCAAGGCTATTGCGAATCATTCTACAGCCAGTTAAAAACTTTCTGCAGAAACAGCTTTCACAAACAAGTCCCATTTTGCTTATTAAAAAAACCCCAAAAAAACAATACACCAGAGGGCACGAAAGCAGTGGGTACACTATATGAACTGCACCGTAGATCAGACAGTGGTAGCTGAGCTCACATTTCAGTTCAAAGGTCATCCAAGGTACACTGACCATGAGCGTAAGAGCAATAAGGCTATTCTGGGGCTTGGTTTAGCTCAGGGGTGCACAGCCAGGGCCGAACCATTTCAGGATTTTGAGGCAACTTCTGCTCTTAAGTATGTCATTAGCTGCTCAATCATACTGCATCTTTGGTCACTTGTATCAGCAGCAGCTGCAGTCACAGACTGCAGGTGTGTCCAAAATATTACGCTGTGATCCAGTGCAGGAGTCAACCAGTGTAGCTCATAGAGTGGTCAGAAAAATAAAATTAAGGTAATTGGTTGGAACAAAAACCAGCACGCGGACTCGCCCTCCGGGACCGGAGTTGTGCAGCCCCGGTTTAGCTATAGATTGGTTTTGGTACCTCTATGAAATTGGCTCGCGTGACATATTGTGGCAGTTTGAATAAGGCGTCGGGGGGTTTTAGACTAATTGTCCTTCTCTCCCCGAGCAGTGGAGTGGCAGCCGGGCACTTTGAGGCCCCGCGCCGAACAGATGTTTTTACGTCAGGCGGGACATCCGCTGCTTCTGCTGCTCCCACTGCACTTAAGCCATTCCGGGAGCAGTTACTCTCCGCAGTGACACCAATTTAATGAGCGTGGCTAACGGGATAGCTTAGTAGGCCTGTGTGTTCCTCCCCTGAACTGTTGCTACTCGTGAGCCTGTCTGCAACGTCTGCGGCGTGAAATACATGCTCACACTGAGGACATGAACACCGGAGTTGTAAGCAGAATACCAGTGAATACCAGTGTTGTAAGGGTTTTATTTGGTACAGTGAATATTAAGTGTTTAGTCTTAGAAAGAGGGAGGTTTAATTGTTGCGTCATTCATAAATAGGTGTTCTAATCACACCATTAACTGGGTGAACTGAAAACCTCACAGCTGCTTTTCAGTCCAAATTGCTATGATATTTGCTACGATATAAGCAAGTTGTTGTTGTTACCTGCTACAGATGTGTCGCGTACATTTATAGTAATTAACAAATTAGTCCTAATCATTCCCACACACAATTAGTAAACAAACACAGACCACACATGTGCGGTCTACAGCTTGTGATCTAGGAGCTGCCATTTTGACTGCGGGTGATTATTTAAAACCGAGAGAGGCTATTGGAAAATGTCCGCCCTCTCCATTACAGCCACGAGCCCATTAACAGCATCTGTGAGCTCTGTCATCTCGGCTAAAAGATGCGCTTTGGCAGTCGGCTGCCTTGCAGCCATCGATTTTGCTCAGGATCCATGCAAATGGTGCATTTCAGAAGTACGGTAGCCTACCGCGGGGGAAGATGATGGATGCGTAGACATCCTCCGCGTTCAGGGCCGATTGTGTGTGTGACAGATGCGGTCCCGCATTGTTTCACGGCGCGTCTCATTTGTCATGTTTTGGGGACGAGTGAAGTTGATTTTCCTTCCTGAATGAATGCCATATTGGGCATGACTTCTTGTCCACGCCTGGCCGGTTTTAGCTGACCCCTGCGGTTCTCTGTGTGATGGAGATTAGGAGCGCGAGTGAGCATTTGAACGTTCCTCTATAAGGTACGCTCTCAGAAATGAAGGTACGAAAAGTGCCGGAAAAGGTACAAAAGCTTGCCACTGGGGTGGCGCCCCGATAAATGGATTAATAATAACTTTGTACCTTTCTTGTTTGTAAAAGGTGCTTATTTTTACCAAAAAGAACAGTATTGTACAGTACCTTTCAGGTTACATTTGTGAAATTTGTTCCTTAAAGAACAAAAATGTACCTCTAATGTACCCTTATTTCAGAGAGTGTATAATGGTGCTACTCAACTCCATGTGCTGCGGGCCGCAGGTATTCGCTCCTACCGTGCGCTACACCACCTGACTTCACTCATACTTTCACCTACTCGGTTCAGATAACAAGCTCATTAGGGAAATCAGGTGGTGTAGCACGTGGTAGGAGCAGATTCCTGCAAACACTGTAGCCCACGGGATGAGGAGTTGAGTAGGACTGGTGTCATCGGCCCATCCAGGGTCAGAGCGTTTGGTAGAAGGAGCGTTTGGTTGGGCTCTGAGTGTTTCCCTTGGCGGGTTAATCAGATCTCTTGTTACTTGTGTTCGGCGCTGTTTGAGACTTTCGGTCAGAGGCTGCGGAGCAGAGTCTAAATGAAATCCCCCTTTGTCCGCCCCGGTTTCCCCTCTTTCAGTCCCGTATAAGCTCCACGCTGGACCTCGGCCAACCCTAATTTGTACGGGCGCCCAGCCCCAGATATTGTGACCCATTCTAACGTTGACCTGAATCGGGACTAACGATGAGAACTACGGTGAGTTTCCGACTGAGGTGACCTCTCTCCCTTTCTCCCTCTCCCGCTCGATCCTGGGAACGGCCCGGTTTCGGGGGGGGGGGGGGGGGCTTGGAGTCCGGGGGGGGTCCGCTAACGAAGCTGTGTTTGTGCCCCCCCCCCCCCCCCCCGAATAAGAGCGGCAGTGTCGGGGGGGGGGGGGGTAAACAGGACGGAGGAGATAATGGGGTTTTGTTTCCTTTCAGATGCCGTTCCTATGAGGACTGCTGTGGAACGCGCTGCTGTGTGCGAGCCCTGTCCATACAGAGACTATGGTACTTCTGGTAAGTACTGCAGCGACACTGGCTATTGGGCCGTAAGAGCGGTCGTCTCATTGGCTCAGGCCGTAAGAGCGGTCGTCTCATTGGCTCAGGCCGTAAGAGCGGTCGTCTCATTGGCTCAGGCCGTAAGAGCGGTCGTCTCATTGGCTCAGGCCGTAAGAGCGGTCGTCTCATTGGCTCAGGCCGTAAGAGCGGTCGTCTCATTGGCTCAGGCCGTGAGAGCGGTCGTCTCATTGGCTCAGGCCGTAAGAGCGGTCGTCTCATTGGCTCAGGCCGTAAGAGCGGTCGTCTCATTGGCTCAGGCCGTGAGAGCGGTCGTCTCATTGGCTCAGGCCGTAAGAGCGGTCGTCCGGCAGTCTGGAGGGGTTGCCGGTTCGATCCCCCGCCCTGGATCCCCCGCCCTTTTGAGCATGTCGTGTGAGTGTGAGTGTGATTGTGTGTGTGTGATTGAGAAGCATCAATTGTACAGCGCTTTGGATAAAGGCGCTACATAAATGCCAACCATTTACCATTTCCTGCCCGAGAGTGTCCGAGCCCTCTCTAGACGGAGACTGTGGTACTTATGGTAAGTGCTGCTGTGTCACAGTCTTCACTATCCTGAGACTGTGGTATGTATGGTAAGTTCTTCCGTGTCATAGTCCTCTCTATACAGAGACTATGGTACTTATGGTAAGTAAGTATGCCGCAGTGTTGGAGCTAGCCGTTCGCTGCAGTGGCTGCAGTGTTTGAGTGCTAATGTGTTGCAGTGGTTCAGGCTCTTTCTCTCTCTCTCGCTATCTCTCTTACTCTCCTGACTCTCCCTCTCTCTCTATCTCTCTCTCTTACTCTCCTGACTCTCTCCCTCTCTCTCTTTCTCTCTCTATCTCTCTCTCTAACTCTCCTGACTCTCTCCCTCTCTCTCTCTATCTCTTTCTCTCTCTCTCTCTCTCTCTCTATCTCTCTCTCTTACTCTCCTGACTCTCTCTCTCTCGCTCTCTCTTACTCTCCTCACTCCCTCTCTCTCTCTCCCCCTCTCACTCACTCCTCTCTCTCTGTACTCTCTGTAACTCTTCCTCTCTCTCCCTCTCTGTTTGGGGGGGGGAAGGCAATGGTGTGTGACAAGGGTGTTTTTCTTTTGAAGTTTGTGTTTCTTGGCTGATATTGGGTTGTTTTGTCATTTATGCTAAATTATTAATTGAAAAATATATTTCAGTAAAGGGGCATCAAAGTCAAAAGTCCCTCTCTCTCTCTGTAGCTCTCTCTTTCTCTCTGTCTAGCTCTCTCCTCCTCTCCTTCTCTCCCTCTCTCTGTAGCTCTTCCTCTCTCTCTCTCTCTCTCTCTCTCTCTCCTCCTCCCTCACTCTGGGAGATGTAGTTTTTCTCGTCATTTCCTGCCCCCCCGTGTCCTGAGGTCACGGGGTCACGCTGAGCGATCAATAGGCTGCGGGGGTTCAGATGGCGCAGTGGAGGCGGGGGGCTAATCTCTCACGTCTTCTGTGCCTGGGATTCTCCCGGGCTTCCAAACGACACGTCCGCTGGGTAATCAAGGGCCGGAGGTGGAAGGTGGGAGGTCTCAAAAATAACGGAGTTGACGATCAATACTAGCTGTTCCCTCCCACACACGGCTGATTCCTGAATGGAAGTCAATTTTAATGCTGGCATGTGTCAATAAATATTGTATAAAAACTACCCTGCTGAAAAAAAACAGCTCAAGCTAGGTTTTAAAACAGCTGGTAGCTGGTTGACCAGTTCGGACCAGATCGACACTCAAAATGGTTTGACCAGCTCAAGCTATGTTTTGAAACGGCTGCTAGCTGCTAATTCCAAGCTGGTCATCGCTGGATTTTACAGCAGGGCATGCATTTTAAAATGGCTTGTCTTGTGTGGTACTTGTGGTCGTAATGCACGATACTATGAGGAATTACTGTAGGTAGCAGCTTAGTTGATGGTCCATGGAGGCAATTTGAGAATGTGTTTTTTTTTAAATATTTAAACATTTTAATGCAGGCCATGCGAAGATTAGTGAGGTCAGTGTGCAGATTTTAATAGCGTCTTATGAAAAGGTTATCAAAAATCCCACCCCGAAAGAACTCTAAACCTCGTACTAATCATTCAATTAGCTGCAAATCAGAGCTGGTGCATAGATTCTGCTGTTGCCAGGGGTGAAATTATCCTTTTGAACCTCTCTGAATAATGCACCACGGTACACACTAATAGCTTTTTCCTCTCTCGACATCACACTCTGCCGGCCGAGTTATCTGATGCCATTTTTGAGCATTATTTAGCATCTCTTTGTCCCTGCCTGCACCATGGAAACTCTCATATCACCGGGGTCTTGTTTTTTTTCTCCCAGGGGAACAAGGTCTTGGACTTCATTATGTGTCTGTGACAGGTGTTATGCTTTAAACACGTTCAAGGCCTCTTCAGATACTGCTCGCTGTCTGAATTGTGGAATCACTTTTGCTCATTCTTTAAAGAAATGTAATAACACATATTTTTCCACTTCGTTTGGGGAAATTCAGTGATGTCTATCTTCTGTCTAACAAAAGGGAAAAATGGGTTGTTAAGAAAAATGGGTTGTGTGGACCTAAATACAGGTCTTAATGGGTGATCAGGCTCACACTCCCTACTGCAAACAACCCCACATTGCCGCTTTCTTGATTGGGGCACCCGAGAGAACCAATCGCATCAACGTCTGCCCTCAGAACGCACACCATTACAATGACATTACAAGGCATTTAGCAGACGCTCTTTATCCAGGGCGAGGTACAACGAGTGCAGGTCAAACACAAGCACAGGTGTGACCAGGTAAATAAAACTCCGACTGTAGGCGCAGGCTTCGACAGCGCGCATGCTAATCAGCGACACGCTCGCCGTCCCACAATGCATTGCCTGCCCTGGCCCCCGGCAGAGCCGTGCTGCGGTGGCTTCGGCTCCGGCTCACAGGAGGGCGATGCTGATCGCACGTGGCACCTCTCGCGTGTCCCTGGAAGAACCTGGCGAAAACAAATCACCGACTCGTTGTTACGGCGCGGCAAGCTGGTGTCCGCCTCCCTCCAGCCCTGAGCTTTGAGACTGTGAGATTCACTATTTTTTTTTTTGCTATTCTTGCACTTATTCATTTATTCAGAGTTATGATGTTGCCTGAAGAACACGCAGATGCAGAGTAGCTCAATTCGATTTTGTTCACAGAGGACCGTCACAAAGATGCTCTACAGAGTAACAGAGGGGAAATAGCAGCCCCGAGTCCCCAGATAGCAAAAGTTAAATAACATCCCTAGTGGAGAGTAAAACCCTCAAACAGGGGCCAGAAAAAACTGCCCGATGGGAAGAAATCTCAGGAGGAACCCGGCTATAGGGGGGCGCCCATCCTCCGCTGGCCTAGAGGTTTGAGTTGGTAACAGTTGAGGTTTTTAACTCGCAGGCAGAGTAGAAAGTCCAGCTCATAGTTCATTACTCCATTACTTCAAATACGGGGCAGCCTGTAGTCTAGTGGCTAAAGTAAATGATTGGGACCCGGAAGGTTGGTGGTGCATGTGTAGCCACAGTGAGATACACACAGCTGCAAGGCCCCTAACCCCGCATTGCTCCAGGAGAAGGATTGTCACTTGCTTAGTCTAATCAACTGTAAGCCGCTTTGGATAAAAGAGTCAGCTAAATAACAAATTATTATCAAATTATTCTGGTTACACGAGACAGCGTTTTGAATGTAATTGTGGCTCCGGTGGTCAGCGAGACATCGCTCGGAAATGTCACAGCTCCCGTTCATTTGTACAATCCCCGTCTGGATTAATGTGCCGATTTGGGTACAGATAATTGCAGTCTTGGTTCCCGGCTTGAGGTATGGCGGTATTAAGCCGTAAAAAAGGATGACATCTCCGTGTTGGAGCACCGCGTGTTCCCCCGTGCCGCCGGCTCGGACCGGAATGAGAAATCGCGCGTGCGTGAGCGTTTTTGAGAGACGCCGCCGCTCTGCCCGTACTGTAAATAAGCAGGAGAAGGCTTTCCGTGTCATCAGCGCGAGTCTCTTCAATCCCGCCGGCTCATTACGGAGCCTCCCCACGTCTTGACGGGGGACGCTGGAGGCCTGCGGGGCGCTGTTCGGTGAGACTGGCGTAGAGAACTCAGAACGGCGTAGTTTCCTTTTGTTCCTGCGGCCCCCCACACAACACACAACACACAACACACAACACAGGAGCAGCACAGCCCACCCTGCACCTCTGCTCTGGAACCATTGTAATAATAACTTGGTTGGCATTTATAGAGCACCTTTATCCAAAGCGCTGTACAATTGATGCTTCTCATTCACCCGTTCATACACACACTCACGGCGATTGGCTGCCAGGCAAGGCGCCGACCAGCTCGTCAGGAGCATTTAGGGGTTGGGTGTCTTGCTCAGGGACACTTCGACACAGTCCGGGCGGGGGATCGAACTGGCAACCCTCCGGCTGCCAGACGACCGCTCTTACTGCCTGAGCCATGTCGCCCCATACTTGCTATTTAATTTAGCTGACTCTTATCTAACGTGACTTACAGTTGATTAGATGAAGCACCCTTGAGCAATGTGGGGTTAGGGGCCTTACTCAAGGAAGAAGATTGTCTCCTGCTTAGTCTAATCAACTGTACGTGCTGTGGATAAGACCGTCTGCCAAATACCATTAATGTAATGTGAAAAAGACACTGGACACAAGATTCAACTGAGGAAACCTGTTGACCATACATTACATCATTTAGCTGATGCTTTTATCTAAAGTGACTTACAGTTGATTAGACAAAGCAGGGGACAATCCGCCCTGGATCAATGCGGGGTTAAGGGCCTTGCTGAAGGGGCCCAACAGCTGAGCTGATCTTATCACGGCTACACTGGGGCTTGAACCACCAACCTTCCAGGTCCCAGTCATGCACCTTAGCCTCTAGGCTACAGGCAGCCCCCCCGCATTCGCGGGTACAGTGAGGTAAGCCATAAAATACCCTTTCCTTCAGTGAGCAGATCGAAAGGCTTGCGTTTTTGCCAACAAATGGGTCGCATTAGCGATCTGGCAACAGAGCAAAAAGAAGGAAGAGGGATGGTTGGCCAAATTTAGGGTGCTACATTTTTAAGTAATTTTGAGTCTCTGCATTCTATATTAATGTACTGAAAGAGGATGCAGCCTGCCCTGCAAATCCCTCCAACACCCCCCTCCGCCCCCAACACCCGCACCCCCCCATGACACAGTGTAATCAATACAGAATGCACTGGAGGAAAGAGAGCGCTGGCTGACTGTTCGTGCCGGCTCAGCACTTTCTGCTGCGCTGGGCTTAAATCTGATTTCTGACTCGCGTTCTCTCTCTCTCTCTCTCTCTCTCTCTCTCTATTCTAAGTAGCATCTCCCACAGCAGGCAAATTAAAATGTCACCATATGCTCTCAGAAATTGAGGTACGGAAGCTTCCCTTTACAGTAGGCATGTAACATTGTAACCCTAGCCAGCAATATAGTGTAATTAATTTGTAGGGCGGCCTGTAGCGTAGTGGTTAATGTAAATGACTGGGACACGCAAGGTTGGTGTGTGGTTCTAATCCCCGGTGTAGCCACAATAAGATCCGCACAGCCATTGGGCCCTTGAGCAAGGCCCTTAAACCCTGCATTGCTCCAGGGGAGGATTGTGTCCTGCTTAGTCTAATCAACTGTACGTCGCTTTGGATAAGAGCGTCTGCCAAATGCCAATAATGTACTGAACCTTTTTTGTTTGGAAAAAACATACTCATTTGCACCCGACAAGTGCATTACTGTACTTTCAGGGTAAATTTGGGAAGTTTGATCCCTGACAGAATTCAAACGTACCTCCACTTCGCTTTTATGTCTCAGACTGTAATTTGAGTCAGGGAGGCGAATTAGACTGCAGAGACATACATTGTCATTTTAATTTATCGGAAGTCGTTTAAGAAAGTATGTGTCCAAACTGTGCTTCTTGGAGGTATATAAAATTATTTTTTAAGAAGATGAATAATTAGGTCATTACTGTGCTGTTGAATTCCGGTGCATTCTTAGGGTGATTTCTCACAATTATCCTATTGAAATGTAAATGTTTTCAGCGGAAACGGCAGTCAAATGACTGGCACGGGAAGCAGAGATGGTAGCGCTACATTTTATGACAATATCCCCTTGATATAAAATAAAATACCGTAAAAAAAACAAAACAGAAACATAAAGAGATGAATAGCCCTAATGTCTCCGTAATGACTTTTTCAAAATTGTGATGAAACAGGCACTCAAATTTAAGCCGTTATCCAGTCAACTTATCGTCTTCATCGTGCAGGATGGCCCCGTGGGGTTTTCACACTGCAACCAGGTCGAATAGCTTTTTTATGGAACTGTTTTGGCACGTAATAGTAATGGCCGGCTCGTTATAGTGAAATTGGTCACTGTTCATTGATCTGCAGGATGGATTTATAATGGATTTCTGACTGCCCTGAATGGGAACTGCAGTCAGAAATCCATTAGGAATAATGAATTATTGTGCGGCCATGGAGACTCCGGGGGTGTAGTTTATCAAACCCCGGGTCTCGTGTCCTGGTTTCAGACCCGAAATCTTCATGTAGAAGTATGTCTGTCCACCACCTTCCATCAGTGTTAGCATGTTAACAACATATTACTGCCACTGACACTATTATCCAGCAACTTTCATCAGTGTTAGCATGTTCAGATGATATTACTGCCATTTAGCAGACACAATTTCAGCATTTATCTTATTATTTACTCTGGTATAAAACTATATTTCTTTTCTTTTTCCATATTTCATGCATTGCATATTTTATATGTTCTAAATATTTAAAAAACATTTTGACAATAATTGCATTGTGATTCAGAAACGGTATATAACACCTTCATAAGCACTATGTAAGCATTCATAAGAGCTTATGTCAATAACCGCAAATAGGCATATGGTGTGTTATGTCGACATTGATGCAGCAAGTGACATTGCCGTGATATACCAAGTGAACTGAAGTGAAGTTAAATTCATAACAAAGGATAAAAAGTTCAGTGTTACGTATAAAGATATTTGTTATGTATTAGCACACTTGTATTGACCTTTGCATTGCTATAGACATCTGCCCATCAACTCAAAGGGCAAGAGACCTAAATGACAATATTGACACACAGAACTGACGGGTTGCATGGCCAGGATGACGTGTGACTGGAGCCATGACATCAGGCTGGTATTTCAGACAGAAAGAGGACACATTAGATGGTAAAATGGTAAATGGTTGGCATTTATATAGCGCCTTTATCCAAAGCGCTGTACAACTGATGCTTCTCATTCACCCATTCACACACACACTCACACACCAACAGCGATTGGCTGCCATGCAAGGCACCAACCAGCTCGTCAGGAGCATTTGGGGGTTAGGTGTCTTGCTCAGGGACACTTCGACACATCCAGGGCGGAATCGAACCGGCAACCCTCCGACTGCCAGACGCCCGCTCTTACCTCCTGAGATAATGTCGCACAATAAGGCCAGTGGGGCTTTTCAAAGCGGGGAAATTCAAATTCAAGTAAGACCACCGCAGCGCTTTCATTCCGACTCTACAGTTCGCCACTGCATCGCTGGTGCTGTTCAACCCAGTTTACATCAATTTCCTCTTTCCCCCCTGAGCTGCTGCCAAGCAACAGTGTTTGCATTTAAGTGCTTATTTACCTCCAGGCTGGTTCGCTTACAAAATGGAGTCATTTCCACACGGTAATCAAGTGCGGAAGTGCTGAGGTGTGTTTTTATGAAACCGTCTCTTGACTTTGCCTTTTTTTCCAGCTCTCCAGGTAGGCTGCCTGCAAGCTGTTCGTCTTTAAATAAAAATTTGCATAGACCGAGAAGAGAAAGCACACGCTCTCTCGCTCGGTCTTTTGAGATTTTTAAAAACAATCGAGTTGTTGATAGCGTCGTTTCAGAGAAACTTAAGTAAGCAGGAGAAGTGCACTTGAAATAAAGCGTTACCCACTGCGATAACGCTTTTATTTTACGGCCCGTGTTTTTCCCTGTGTACTTACTGGGTAAATACACAGTCACTTGTGTAATTATTAGAACTGCTTTTAATTTGAGTGGTAAGTACTATGAAACAGTGGTAATTACTGTGGAAAGTACTAGGCAATTAATGGGCTGCAAAATGGAGCGTTGCCCAAAAAAACTTTGCCAGCTTTCAGGAAGACCTATTTGTCTTCTCAGGACAGGAAGAGGTGGACAATCTCCACTGATGGTTGCTTTGAGACCATAAGCACACACTGACCCAGTGCCATGGTAACAGTATGAGGTTAATCCTGATTGGCTGATTGACATGACAGAGTAATGGCAGTTTATAAAACATTCTGTCACCACTGTAGGAACTGAACATTCCACCATTCTTTCCCATGGAACTTTTTTTCCCTGGAAAACCTTC
The DNA here is from genome assembly GCF_963514075.1 of Conger conger. Lineage (NCBI taxonomy): Eukaryota > Metazoa > Chordata > Actinopteri > Anguilliformes > Congridae > Conger > Conger conger. The sequence goes on along the minus strand of NC_083763.1, from coordinate 4,512,603 downwards.
AATATCTAGGAAATTATGGGAAATGTGAATATGAACAAGCACTCCATTCTGGACCAGGTCCAGTTGGTTTGGTGTCGGTAGCTCGAAAAACTGTGGGAGGACTAGGCTGTCAAGAAACTGGCGGAATAATAAGAAATAAAGCTAATGAATTACAGTAATGTGTTGCTTCGCAATACCACTTACAATTTAATTGTACCACAATGTATCACATAAGCTAATCTCATTAAATTCTCAGTGAGATAATGAGGCATTAGGTAACATCCCAACATTTATCGAATCATCAGTGGCGACACTTTTTTATACAGAGTGCAGTAAATGCATCGCTTAGACTTACAAAACACTCACCTGTACATAAACCCAGGCATTGACGACAAACACCACAGTAAATATATACTGTACCGTAAGTTAAGGGAGACATTTTACATTATTTCCCTTCGACAGGAAAACGCTCCGAATGAAAATTTAAAGGCGCGGTTCGCACACACAGTATATACGACTCAAACTGTGATATAGGAGAGCTGAGCCGTATCTCCTTTGGGGCCAGCAGTTTATCGATGTTGAGTAAACAATATATAAACAATGTATAAACACGGCCGGTAATGAATCCGAGGTGTCTTCTAGTGTCATAGAAACGAAATTTAATATCCTGCGTGTTCTGTCGTGTGGGTCAGGAGAGATGAAAGTGACACTGCTGGCTTTGTACTCAATTACACAGGATCCTGTGATAGCACTTGAGAGGTGTTACTTGTGTGTAACAGTGGTCTACGTATCAAATCTCTGAGGTGGCCTGTAGTGTAGTGGTTAAGGTACATGACTGGGACCTGCAAGGTCGGCGGTTCAATCTCCGGTGTAGCCACAGTAAGATCTGCACAGCCGTTGGGCCCTTGAGCAAGGCCCTTAACCCTGCAGGGGAGGATTGTCTCCTGCTCAGTCTAATCAACTGTACATCGCTCTGGATAAGAGCGTCTGCCAAATGCCATTAATATAATGTAAAATCTCTGTGTTTCTGACAGAGCTGGATTGATGCATGCATCTTGGACTTCAAAGGACTTGTTATTTATTAGCAGGTAGAACCAAAGTGCATCTGCTGAGACATGAAAAGGACCTAATATGTCGATATAGCAGTGTACGAAAAAAGTACATTTTCCAAACTCCTTCTTCAGACATCCATAATATCTCCATTACCTCAGGTCAGACCCATTGGTAAATCATTCATAAATATGAGCGCAGGAATTTTGTTCTGTGGGTTTACCATACCTTTTAGCCACTATGTGTTACCTTTAAGAATAGCATTGTATATTATTTATGTCACGCTGTAATCTTACATACAGTGAAGCTTTAGCGTATTAATAATTTATAAAGACGTTACGGCCTGGCAGCAAGGTTGTTACATGCAACTAAGAGCCGGGAGAATAAGATCACTCAAAATGGATAAACTGAGACCACTGGAGCCGTCCACATCTCTGCCTGTACACTGGAGATACTGTACAAGTTCATTAATTCTGGGTCATTTCACTGTAGAAAGTGACTGTCCAAATTTTAGTCTTGTAAGACTAAAGACTTTATAGATGTATCTTTTTTTTTTCTTTCTCTCAAGTAGAAAATATCAGCTTGTTTCAAGTTAATGTTTGCTTGACAAGTGAACTTTTCTTGAAAATCTTGAAATGTCTCAAACTGTCTTTCGAATATTTTCATCTTATTTATCAAAAACTAAATAAGCGTAACAGGCCACACACACCTAGCCTAGTCCTAGGCTAAATTACTTTTGTTTTTAAATAAATTTGTTTCTGATTTTTCCCTTTTTCTCCAAATTTGGTAGCCAATTGTACCCCATCTGATCCAATTAGAGTTAGTGTTAGATACACCGCCCACACCCCGTCCCTCAGCGGCCTGAAGGAGAGCGACACGCCTTCTTCAAGCCGTCTCGTCTCATGCTCGTGACCGCGATTCCGAGGTGCTTTATTGTGCAGCGATCAGCTGACCCTGCCAAGTCCCTCCCTCTGGAGCAGCGAGCCGATTATGCTGCTCCACGTGAGCCGGCCAAACTTGGCTTTTTGGCAGGACCGGGAATCAAACCCCAGTCCTCGGTGTGCAACTGCAGCAAACTGCAACCGCAAGTCCGCTGCGTCTTAGCCTGTTGCGCCACCACAGCTCTCCCACATGACATTTTTAAGGGAGAATTGTTCTCCATACAAAACTCTGTTTAGTCCAAGGGCCTGTTCCAGAGATCAGGTAAAAAGAGCTGTACTGCATTTTACTTTGTGCTTCACTAAGTAATCCTGCTTTGTCTAACGGGCCACAGCACTAAGCTTAACCTGTGCCTGTAGCCTAGTGGCTAAGGTGCATGACTGGGACCAGATAGGTTGGTGGTTCAAGCCCCCGGTGTAGCCACGATAAGATCTGCACAGCCGTTGGGCCCTCGAGCAAGGCCCCTAACCCCACCTTGCCCCAGGGGGGATTGTCCCCTTGCCTTGTCAACTGAAAGTCACTTTAGATAAAAGCATCAGCTAAATGACTGTAATGTAATGTATGGTCAACAGGTTTCCTCAGTCGAATCTCGTGTCCAGTGTCCTTTGAAGCAAGCAGTGGCGATGGACCTTGCCTGCCATGAATGGCGTATCGACGGCTGGAACATTAACCGCACAAAGGAGTTCGCAGCACTTCCCGGGGAAAAGGGGGGGGGGGGAAAGGCTTGATACTCTGCTTTAATGAAACGGCGCTGAAGAAATTCCACTTCAGACAGAAGCCAAGAGTGCACTCCAGTGATGAATTCTAAACCGGGTTGGCGTACGCCCGGCGCATCCACAATTAGCAGCGGTCGTCGCGAGTCAAGCGGGATCGCGTTAGCATTTCGCTAGCGCCGAACCCGGTAACCTCACGCGGCTCACTCTGGGGGCGTCTGCCGGATCCACGCCACGTAATGAAAATGTGTAGAATACTTTTAACGGGTGATTTAAATGAAAACTTTTAAATTGTTTGCTTGCGTTGATAATGGTATTTCCGTGGCCTTTGCTGATGGGGGTCTGGCCGTTGGACGCGGGGCTGTTTGATTTTAATTGAGCCCTCTTTGAATAACATGCACTCAGCAGTGCAGAGGTGGATGGGGGGTAATGGAATGGATCCCTGGTCCAGAAATTGCGATGAGCTTGGACTATGGCATATGAATCGTGTGTGTGTGTGTGTCTGTGTGTCTGTGTGTGTGTATGTATGTCTGTGTGTATTGCAGGCTCTTGTTGATGATGGGTGTGTGTGTGTGTGTGTGTGTGTGTGTGTGTGTGTGTTGATGGTGTGTGTGTTGCAGGCTCTTGCTGTTGATGGTGTGTGTGTGTGTGTGTGTGTGTGTGTGTGTTGCAGGCTGCTCCTGATGATGGGTGTGTGTGTGTTGATGATGGTGTGTGTGTTGATGGTGTGTGTGTGTGTGTGTTACAGGCTCTTGTTGATGGTGTGTGTGTGTGTGTGTTACAGGCTCTTGTTGATGGTGTGTGTGTGTGTGTGTGTGTTGATGGTGTGTGTGTGTGTGTGTGTTGCAGGCTCTTGCTGCTGATGGTGTGTGTGTGTGTGTGTGTTGCAGGCTGCTCCTGATGATGGGTGTGTGTGTGTGTGTTGATGATGGTGTGTGTGTGTGTGTGTTACAGGCTCTTGTTGATGATGGTGTGTGTGTGTGTGTGTGTGTGTTACAGGCTCTTGTTGATGATGGTGTGTGTGTGTGTGTGTGTGTTACAGGCTCTTGTTGATGATGGTGTGTGTGTGTGTGTGTGTGTGTTACAGGCTCTTGTTGATGATGGTGTGTGTGTGTGTGTGTGTGTTACAGGCTCTTGTTGATGATGGTGTGTGTGTGTGTGTGTTACAGGCTCTTGTTGATGATGGGGGTGCTGTTCTGCTGTGGAGCCGGCTTCTTCATCCGCAGACGCATGTACCCCTCCCCCCTCAGCGAGGAGACCGCCTTCAACGTGTCCTTCACCAGACAGCCTGTCAGCACGCCCGGTGAGAGAGCACGCACACACACACACACGCAGACACACCTGCACACACACACACACACACACACTCACACACACACACACACACACGCAGACACACCTGCACACACACACACACACTCACACGCACTCACACACACACACACACACCTGCACACACACACACACACATTCACACGCACTCACACACACACACACACACACACACACGCAGACACACCTGCACACACACACACACTCACACGCACTCACACACACACACACACACACACACACCTGCACACACACACACACACACACACACTCACACGCACTCACACACACACACACACACACACACACACACACCTGCACACACACACACACACTCACACACCTGCACACACACACACACCTGCACACACACACACACACACACACCTGCACACACCTTTCAGACACATGTACACACACACCTGCACACACACACACACACACACACACACACACACACACACACACCCAAACATGGTCCTCTGTACGGCCTCTGGATGTTCTCTTTTATTGGCATCGCAACACAGAAGTCACTTACTGAGCTTGTACACACACACACACACACAGGCATACACAAACACACCTACGCCTACTGCTGCTCCAGTCTGACTCATCCTGTAGCACGGGGTGTAAACACCACTTAACGTCGCCAAACAAAAAAAACTAAAAACATCCCATTATCATCCCGTCTCTCTCCGAAGCAAAAGCACCGCTTTTCGGGGAAATGGAAGATAATTAGGAGAGGCCAGGGTCCCCATTTTCCCACCGCGCGGTCTCCGTGCGCGTAATTAACACCCTCGTCTCGGTAATTGCGAGGGGGACAGTCGCAGGTCCTTCCTGTCTTTTTCGGAGGTTCCCGTGACAACCCGTCGCCGACAGCGAACCGGCGGGAGCCAGAACCCTCTAAAAACCAATGAAGAAGAATCACCGCTGAGCTAGGGATGGGTGGGAACTGGAGACCTCCGACCGGGAAAACTCCATTTCCCCATCAAAAGGGAAATTAAAAGAGAGTAGCAGGAGGTCCGAACTTCCAGTTATCTCATTCCAGGGTTGAAATTAGCACGGAGCCTGTAATTTGCATTTGTGCCTTTTCCTCTCTGCAGCTGCGTAAGGCCAGCGGTGAGAATGTGAAATGTAGAGCGAACTCGTGTTTTACTGCCGTCTCTTGTGGTCCGGAGTTATGTTTTAGGGGATTGGGCGAAGAGCTTTGCAGCTGGGGCTCGGATAGACCTCTCCACCTCTGCGACGGTGGAATCTGTGTGATATATCGTCTATGTGCCGGAAGGACTACAAGGTGCTTTAGACTGAAGTGCTTTAACCTCCTGAGACCCTTGTTTTAACCTCCTTAGATGTCCGGCTTCCCGGAGCGCTATACAGTAGTTGTGTTGACAAACACAAGTCAAGAGTAAGAGACATTCAATTAATATGAAATGAAATATATATTGCACTCTTCAGTTTTAAATTAATCTGGTTGGTTGCCACTGCATTCAATTGTCGTTACCCATAACCGCCCCACTAAAGCATTCCCAGAACCCTTCTCTCTCAGGGCGAGGTTGGGTCAGCACAACGGGCAAGGCATCGCACTGTCCGTCACGCCGAGAACTAAAATGGCTGCCAGCAAGAGAATTACGGCAGGAGGACTCTATAACGTGTGGGACAGCTTCAGATTGAAATTGCGCAGGGTTTTGAAATGGGCCGCTCCGTTTTGAGAGCCACAATTCAGGAGAGCTGTCAGCCCTGCGAGGCAGTTTGGAGTAAATTGTTTGAAGTTTGGAATCGGCCCCGGTACCTTTGAGCCGGAACGCTCGCGAAAAAGTCTGGAGCTCAGCTGGACACTGAACGCTGCACAGCAGGACGCACCGTGTCTGTACAAGATTTCAGTTTCCCCTCCTGCGTAAGTCAATTAAGGCATGTTTTGGGGGAGCTTTCAACCAGAAATGACCTTTTTGGAGTCGGATCGGGAATTCGCCGCGTGCAGCAATCTCTCGCTGGTTTCTCCCGCGGCGGGAAAAGGTGTTCGAGTTCCTTCCTCACACCTGAAGAATTCGCAGAAAAAAAAAAACTTCTCCGGGCGGGAATCGGCGACGGAATTGCTCTCACGACCACAGGACGACGGTCCCAGTCCGTTTGGCTGTTATGGCAACGGTGCGAATGACTTTCCTGAAGCAGATGTCTGGAGAAAGAACTATGTTCCCCTGAGCTCCATGTGCGAGCACCTACCCCACCCTACTCCTGTTTCCTCATCCTGTCTGTTTGATGTTCACTTCATCTCCGCTAATCTGGGATCTGGGGAGTGAGACCACATTAGTTAGCTCGAACTCCAGACAACATTAGCGGGGGCTGAGTTTCACCGACACTAAAAGCAGAGCGGTAAACTACTGCTGGATTACGTTACGTTCAACGTGGGCCGTTTTTCCACCGAATTATGAATCATAGTTCCCATGAATTTTTTATGTCTTGTGATCGATTACTATTACCGCAATTTCAATATTTAACAGACGTCACCGTGCGTCTTCCTGCGGGGCATCCGGCAGTGTGCGAGATCGCTCTTAAAACAAAAAAACAAAAAAACAAAAAAAAACAAATACGGCTTCGCACAAAAACCTGCGCTAAAAGCCAGGAGACGGCTCAGCGATGAACGTGAATGATGCAACGCCCCGCGAACGGATGAAATCCGAGCCGGAGATGCCACCTATGGCAGGCTTTTTTTTTTCCCTTTTCTTTTCTTTTTTTTTCCGAGCGTCGGGTCGGAGCGTTACACTTCATCCCCCCGGCCGAGCGGGACGGGGGGAAATCCATCACGCGGAGCGAGCCGTCAGTCATCGCCGACCCCGTCAGTCAGCCGGCCGCGGCCGTGGCCTTCGGGGGGGGTTCGGCCACGGTAATAAAGCGGGAGATTTAATCACGTCGCCGCGGCGACTCGGCCCTCCTTCGCCGAGCAAGGGGGGGGGGGGATCCGAGCGCAGAGCGTGACCCTGCCACGCCGTGGCGGCTCAGACTCTGTAGCGTCGTGTCTTCTGCCTCCCAATTACCCCGCCGTCTCGCCTCCGGCGGCCATTTTGGGAGAGTAATGAATCTGCGCTGTCTCGACTGCGGCGGGATGGTTTACACTCGGGTTTGGCGGCGCCGTTCCATCAGACGGCTCCCTTTCCTTCACGAACTCAATGGGTCTGGTGTCATTCTACCGTACCGAGTTCATCCTGGAATCTGATTCAAATCTGGTTTTTTTTTTTTTGCTGAATATTCAAGTCGCAGCCCTGCTGAAAAAAAAAAAAAAAAAACTGCTCAAGCTAGATTTTTGAAATAGCTGGTAGCTGGGTTGACCAGTTCAGACCAGCTCCATACTCAACATGGTTTGATCAGCTTATGCTATGTTTTGAAATAGCTGGTAGCTGAGTTGACCAGTTCAGACCAGCTCCATACTCAACATGGTTTGATCAGCTTAAGCTATCTTTTGAAATAGCTGGTAGCTGGTAATTTCAAGATGGTCATAGCTGGATTTTACTCCAGGGAGTATACTCTGTCACTCTAAGAAATAAAAGGTTATTGTGCTTGTCTCCCTAGAGCAGGGGTCAGCAACCCTGGTCCTGGAGAGCCGCAGGGTGTGCTGGTTTTTGTTTTCGCCTTAATACCAGCAACTGATTTAGACCCAAGAAACCAGGTGAGGCGAGTTAACTGTGTAATCCACTGCTTTAATCGATAAATTAAGTGCTGAGTAACGACAAAAGCCAGCACACCCTGTGGCTCTCCAGGACCAGGGTTGCAGACCCCTGCCCTAGAGGAACCCTTTTTAGGTTTTTTTATGGAACCCTCTATCATTGGTGTGAAGTGTGAAAGCTGCCAGACAAAGAACCTTCTTGTCCAACAAATAACTCTTTAACTAGATAGGGTTCTTCTATTGGAACCATCTTTTTGCTACTGTCAGATTTCCTTCTTGAATCAGTGTTGACAAGTTAGAAATGCATGTTCTTACATAGACCCTCTCAAAAATTCTGATATGCTGGGCTCTTCCTTAACAGATAGCTCTCTAAGCATGGATTTTGCTGTCAGAATACACAAAAGTATGTCTTTATTCAGATTCTTTCTTCCGTTGAGGCAAATGTAAGCAGAAGGTGTCCCTAAAATGTTCCCAAACTATCTGATGCTGTCGCCACATCCTTAGCTTTGAAACCTCAACACTTATGGGACAATATCAAGAAAATCCCGAAACACTAGATTACTGAAGTCCCAGGTTAAAAAGCCTTAAATTGTGGAATCTTTTAGAAGATTACCTCAAAAGACCTCAAACCCCGTTGGTATAAGTGGCTCTATTTAAGTTTAACTTTCTACCGCTAGAGGTGAACACCGATGTTCATTACATCATCCTGTTTTATGTGAAAGCTGCCACATATTTAAACCCAAAGATGACGTTCAAAGTTACATCCATTCCATATTTATATTGACTATATTTACTTATGCTTTCATGCGTGTTGCTGCTGGCAAGGTGAACTTCCACACTCTGGATTAATGATGTGTGTCCTCTTCACCTGCATTTCACTCCTTCTCATAGACCGCTGTGCCTCTGGCGAGCTGGTTTCAGAGCTGTTCCATTCTTTAAGGAAAACGAGAAACCTCCAGATGATTCCACTGCTTCAGGCTACGTAGCTAGCATAGGGTGCTAATTACACATCGACTCCAGCATCCGACCCTATTTACGGCAAGGCTACAAGGAAGGAACAAGCACGTTCTGCTTTGTCGTGTCTCGTCTATGAATATGAATTCAAAGGAAGTCAAATTGTACAATATAGGAAAATAATATAATTAGTTTACTATTCTTAGTGTTCTAGTTGGGGCGGCACGGATGGTGCAGTGGGTAGCACTGCCGCCTCACAGCAAGGAGGTCCTGGGTTCGAATCCCCGTCGGCCGGGGCCTCTCTGTGCGGAGTTTGCATGTTCTCCCCGTGTCTGCGTGGGTACCCTCCGGGTACTCCGGTTTCCTCCCACAGTCCAAAGACATGCAGGTTAGGCCGATTGGAGAGTCTAAATTGCCCGTAGGCATGAGTGTGTGAGTGAATGGTGCGTGTGCCCTGCGATGGACTGGCGACCTGTCCAGGGTGTATTCCTGCCTTTCGCCCAATGTATGCTGGGATAGGCTCCAGCCCCCTGCGACCCTGATCAGGATAAGCGGGTTCAGATAATGGATGGATGGATGGATGGATAGTTTACTATTCTTAGTGTTCTAGTTGGGGCGGCACGGATGGTGCAGTGGGTAGCACTGCCGCCTCACAGCAAGGAGGTCCTGGGTTCGAATCCCTGTCGGCTGGGGCCTCTCTGTGCGGAGTTTGCATGTTCTCCCCGTGTGGGTTTCCTCCCACAGTCCAAAGACATGCAGGTTAGGCTGATTGGTGAGTCTAAATTGCCCGTAGGTATGAGTGTATGAATGTATGAGTGTGTGAGTGAATGGTGTGTGTGCCCTGCGATGGACTGGCGACCTGTCCAGGGTGTATTCCTGCCTTTCGCCCAATGTATGCTGGGATAGGGTCCAGCCCCCCTGCGACCCTGTTCAGGATAAGCGGGTTAAGATGATGGATGGATGGAGTGTTCTAGTTGCCAAAACTAAGGCATTCGACAGGGGTTCAAGTTTATGTCCATGTGATCACTCTAGCACTTGGGACCCCACTTCCCTCTAGGGAAGCAAATTAGCATATAGTTGTGATGTCACAACGGGTTCACGGAAGTCCAAGCAGGTCATTTAAACGCACAGTTTCTTCATACGGGCGTGGATTCATTTGCGGACTGTGCGTTTTGATACGTTCACAGTGTTTTTATAGCACCTTCAACTCCTTTATAATCCACATAGCGAGGGAGATGGTGTTTTCCACAATATGGAAATTTAAGAATGGCAAATGCAGAACAGGAAAGTGTATATACTTATTTCTCCCCTGCTGCAGAATCTAAGAGCACGCTGTGTGTGGATCTGGACCGGGTCCAGACCAGAGTCACTTGCCTTCTGGGATCGAGGGTGATTGGGCACTCAAATTGGGGAGAACATAATTTTTTTGGGGAAACAATCTGTGAAAACATACTCAGCAAAAAAATGTTTGCTTCACTTGTCAACATCTCTATCGAACATTGTCTAGTTTTTCTGTGACCGCAGGGAATGTGTTTTTTTTTCTCAACCAGGGAAATATAATGGAATAATTGTGTTGGGGCCGAGGGAAGATAAGCCTTGTATCCCAGGCTCATTACAGCCACTCAACCGCACTGCAGACAACAGCACTGTACCGCACTGCAGACAACAGCACTGCATCACCACTGCAGAGTACAGCACTGTATCACCACTGCAGACTACAGCACTGTTCTAACACTGCAGACAACAGCACTGTATCACCACTGCAGAGTACAGCACTGTATCACCACTGCAGACTACAGCACTGTTCTAACACTGCAGACAACAGCACTGTATCACCACTGCAGAGTACAGCACTGTATCACCACTGCAGACTACAGCACTGTTCTAACACTGCAGACAACAGCACTGTACCGCACTGCACACTAAAACACTGTACTGCCACTGCAGACTACAGCACTGTACCCGCACTGCAGACTAAAACACTGTTCTAACACCGCAGACAACAGCACTGTACAGCACTGCAGACTTCCCTCTGTCTCTGTGGTTTACATCCATTGAATTGTTCCTCTTCCCTCGCTCCATCGGCTGCTCTTCAGAGAGTACAAGGCTCCATCCTCCCCGTCAGAGTTGTTCTCCTCCTCCGGATGTGAGGGAGCCTGTTATCGGAGGTCTGGTGGGATTATTTTAGAGAGCCGCGTGTGTGTTCATTACGCCGTGGCCATCTTCACGCCCCCCCTGGGCCAGGACCGTCAGGAGGACCCGGGCATCCAGCAATGCGTGAAATTGCAGGCTGCTAAATCGGCGCGGTGTGCTTTTAGAGTGCCGCTGAGGTTATTACACACCTTTGATCCTCTGATCCCGGGTGTGTTTTTTTTGTGAGCTGAGCGAGGGTTGGGGGTCTGGGCACAGAGAGGCTGGAGGAGCTGCAGGGATCAGAGGGGTTAGTGCTGCGGGACGGGCCCAGTAAAAGACATCTGCAATGTGTACACCCACCTGGTGCCCCCCGCCACAAACAGAGTGCGGGATCAGCTGCAGAGGACCACGGGCCTGTTCCACAACGCAGGGTTACTGAGTTAGCTGGATAACTGTACAGCTCCACAAAGCAGGGTTACTGAGTTAGCTGGATAACTGTACAGTTCCACAAAGCAGGGTTACTGAGTTAGCTGGATAACTGCACTGTTCCACAAAGTAGGGTTACTGAGTTAGCTGGATAACTGCACTGTTCCGCAAAGTAGGGTTACTGAGTTAGCTGGATAACTGCACTGTTCCACAAAGTAGGATTACTGAGTTAGCTGGATAACTGCACTGTTCCACAAAGCAGGATTGCTGAGTTAGCTGGATAACTGCAGTTTCACAAAGCAGGATTGTGGAGTTAGCTGTATAATTGTACTGTTCCACAAAGCAGGATTACTGAGTTAGCTGGATAACTGCACTGTTTCACAAAGCAGGGTTACTGAGTTAGCTCGATAACTGCACTGTTCCACAAAGTAGGATTATTGAGTTAGCTGGATAACTGCACTATTTCACAAAGCAGGATTGCTGAGTTAGCTGGATAACTGCACTGTTTCACAAAGCAGGATTGCTGAGTTAGCTGGATAATTGCAGTTTCACAAAGCAGGATTGTGGAGTCAGCTGGATAATTGTACTGTTCCACAAAGCAGGATTGCTGAGTTAGCTGGATAACTGCACTGTTTCACAAAGCAGGATTACTTAGCTGGATAACTGTGCTGAAACCTGGAACAGCTCTTTTTACTTCAGTCCATGTTCCAGTTAGGGAGGGTTCTGGGTTTTACTCAGAGCAGTACTCCAACTCAAACCCTCCATTTCTCTAAAATGGAAATAAATATTCTGCTTGGATTTATCAAAATACTGAACATTGACGCAAGCCTTGAGTTTGCTTATAAAGTACAGTACATTCATGTCGTGCAAAAATATGTTCTTGCGTTACACACTGCTATCAGCCTGAGAAATAAATCCAACGATCCCTGGTGTTTTCAGAGGATTGTAAAGATTAACATGCAAAGCTGTGGCAATGATTGGATGTGTCCTTTCGCTGTTTTGATTGAAGAGCCGGCATTAACGGAACGAGCTGGCACTTGTCTGATCTAATGCGTTTAGCCACTTACACCACACTGATTAGATAAGCCACAAAGTTGACGATCGCTGCCACACCGCATTAACCGAGCTCAACCCCGTCACACATTGCCCAGCTTAAGGCCGTCTTTGACTTTTTGCCAGCGTTTGTTTCAATGCTACTGACATTCTACACGAATGTAGGTCATCTAAACCTTCCCCGGCTTTCTAGAGCTTTCCATTGCCACGAGTAAAAATAAATGAGACTTTCCATTTTGGCTGTCAGTCATGTAGAAAATTGCATTGAGTCATGTGTATAGGTTTTGAATAGCTAACTGTATTACCTTTTACGTTTTACTAGTTCTAAAATACTGGAATTATATATTCCAGTAAAACGTAAATATTCACAACAATATTCACAAACACTTATTGCAACATATTCACAAGTATTTATATTATTTATATTATTATAGGATGCAGAATACATAATTAAGAACTTTTTTGTGTTATTTTCTAGCCCATCCAGTAGTATATTACATTGAAATGTATTAGTTGGAGATTTGACAACAGAACCGTTTTTTTCCTCTGTAGCTGGGTTACCAGGACATAAAGTTCTGGTAGTAGTGGTAGTACTCCACTTGTGAAGGTTGTTTACTATCAAGGATACAGTCTCGGTGTCGTTAATGTGTGAGAAGTAGCAGTGTTCACAAGCTTCATAATAATCCCTGTAAAAGTTACAGAATAAATCCTTCCAAAGGTTCCATATACAACGGGCTTCAAATTTCACTTTCAGTTTTATTCACAATAATATTGTCACCAATGTTTTACAGGAAAAAATAATTGATTTCGTAATAAAAAACATTGAAAGATGAAACATAAAAGTTCATAGTAGTCCTATATGTTTATAACATAAATTATTATTTGTGTTGGTTATTATATGCAGCCTTTTTTCTGCCTTTTTTCACTCCCATATGTCATGTCTGAAAACAAACGAACAGTAATCTTGTAGAATGGGTCACGAGTCAGAGGAGGAGGAGGGTGTTGCCAGGCACATAAAAAGCGCGTCCGTGACAGAGGGAGAAAGCGGGGAGGGGGGGGAGAGACAGGGAGGGGGCTGGCAAGGACAGGGAGGTGGGCACGATGTGACAACCGTAGCCCCCGGGGGGGGTCTGACAGGGGAAACGGGGTGTCACCGAACAGCCTGTCTGTGCCCTCGAAAAGGCCAACGGAGGGGAGGTGTGTGACCTGTCTCATTAGGATCACTCACACACTGCTCTCACCTCAGGGGACCCCGACACACCACCTCCTCGTTCAGCCAATCCCCAGCCAATCCCCAGCCAATCCCCAGCCTACCAGAGGAGCCGGCGCTAACGCTGTATCTCACCGCCCCTGTAATTACCCTCTGTAGTATTTACTAGGTTAATACACAGCTACGTGTGTATTAGGTAACTACTTTGATTTCAGTGGTAAGTACTAAAGTCAGCAAGTACCATGTGTAAAGTCCGATGTAAATACATTTCAAAGCTCATTTCATAGTACTAACCTCAGAAGTACGATGAAACGGGCTGGAAAATGCATTTACGTAGTACATAAGGTACTTACCACTGAAATCAAAATAGTTACTGGGTAAATACCAGGTACTAATTAGGTAACTATTTTGATTTCATAGGTAAGTACATATGTTACTGGACTTTGTTTCATAGTACTACTTACCACTGCAATCAAAGTACTTACCTACCTAATTACTACACACTTAGCTGTGTCTTAACCCAGTAAGAGCTAGGTACTCAAAGTACTTACCTACCTAATAACGACACACTTAGCTGTGTGTTAACCCGGTAAGTGCTGGGTAATTAACGGGCTGTGAGATAAAGCGTTCCCGAACGAGCCCGCGCTCGATGAGACGCCGGGAGCGAAGCGCGTCAGGGCTGGGAAGGGCGCTCTTCGTCTTCGTTAGCGGGGGCGAGGGAGGCTACGCTCAGAGCCAGCCCCGCAGCCTGCCCCCGGGAGAGGCCCGGAAACTTCCTGGAAAAGCGGGCTCATCCTCCGTCTGGGCGATAACGAAGCGCGGCCCCTTTTCGACGGGCGCGTCAGGCTTTTTCCGGAAGCTTCCTCTGACAGCTCGGCGTCCTCGTTAGGCGCACACCGGCGGCGGGCTCCTCTCCTCCCGTCAGGTTTAATGGGGCCCCAGATTTTTGACAGGCCGGTTCTGGGTCTCAGGTAAACACAGGGCCGCAGCACAAGCAGTCCACCGCCAAGCACTTGCCTTCTCTCCGATTTCGGCCCTGCCCTGGCCCGAGGGACCGGTGCCAGGTTGTCTCCGCTGGACGAAATTAGGAAATTGTGTGCGTAACTGGAACTGAGACGGACAGAGAGAGGGACTCAGAGGTGCCCGGAGACGTCAAGCCGGCCCGCTTCGACTCCTTGTCGTGTCATCGCCCCTAATGTCGGAGGATCGTGGGTAATTGCCTCCTTACGACGCTCCGCACAGATGGCCCGGCTAATTCCGCGCACCGCAGGCGAAACGCCCTCTACGCTCGCCTGGATACCGCCGCGGACAAACAGACACGTCCGCCATATCCGGCCCTCTCCCCCTCCGCCCTCCGCCCGCCCGCCCCTCTCCGCATGCTCTCTCCATCGCTCTCCGCTGAGTAAATACCCGCTCGCTCAGAACCCTTTCACCGGGTGAACATACAACCTGCAAATGAGGCCACTGCACTGCAGGGATTACCTTAGTGCTGCCCTTCGCCCAAGTCATGAGTGATCACAGACAGACAGACAGACAGACAGACAGACAGACAGACAGGGCAGACAGACAGACAGACAGACAGACAGACAGGGCAGACAGACAGACAGACAGACAGACAGACAGACAGACAGACAGACAGACAGACAGACAGGGCAGACAGACAGACAGGGCAGACGGACAGACAGGGCAGACAGACAGACAGACAGACAGACAGGGCAGACAGACAGACGGACAGACAGGGCAGACAGACATACAGACAGACAGACAGACAGACAGGGCAGACAGACAGACGGACAGATACTTCAAGCTTCCGCGATGTGATGTATACACAAGTGAAACAGATCTTTCGGGGGGAATTTTTGAAGGGCGGGGACTCGATTTGACCGATGTCCAATGAGGATGCACGCTGCTGCGTGAGAAGGATATTGATTGGAGGGGAATGGAAATTTACAGGCATTTGATGGACATACACGCCCACTTACACAATGATGTAAAATCGAAATTAAAATCGTTTTCCAGGAAGCGGATAGAAAAAAACATTGGTGCGAAAATACATTATTTACATTATTATACAGTATTAGAATTTAATTAATTTCTGGAATATACTATACTTTATATTTATATTTGTGTTCGTATGCTTATGAAGAATTGACTAAACTGGGGATAAAGTACACTTTAATTTCAGCTGTAGGAAATTACAGAAATTATAGAAATGAAAGTTATCGATTGACAGTCTGTCCTCTCTCTCTCTCCCTCCCTCTCCCCCCCTCTCCCCCCCTCTCTCCCTCCCCCCCCTCCCCCTCTCTCTCTCCCTCCCTCCCCCCCCTCTCTCTCCCTCCCTCCCCCCCTCTCCCCCTCTCTCTATCCCTCCCTCCCCCCCTCTCCCCCTCTCTCTCTCCCTCCCCCCCCCTCTCCCCCTCTCCCCCTCTCCCCCTCTCTCTCTCCCTCCCCCCCCCTCTCCCCCTCTCCCCCTCTCTCTCTCCCTCCCCCCCCCCTCTCCCCCTCTCTCTCTCCGTCCCCCCCCTCTCCCCCTCTCTCTCTCCCTCCCTCCCCCTCTGCCCCTCTCTCTCTCCCTCCCTCCCCCCCTCTCCCCCTCTCTCTCTCCCTCTCTCCCTCTCTCCCTCCCTCACTCTCCCTCTCTTTACCCTCTCTCCCTCCCCCCCCCCCCCCAGGGTCCCAGCCCGGGATGCAGAATTTTGGCGACCCGGGCGGTCCGTTGACCACCCCCCTCACCCCGGCCTACCAGGTGCAGCCCAACTCCCCCCACATGATGGCGCCCTACCCGCCCCCGCCCTCCTACTGCAACCACCCGCCCCCTCCGTACGACCAGGTGTTCAACACGGCGGAGAAGAAGTAACGCTAACCGGGGATCCGCGACAACAAGAGACATCATCGCCCCAAATACCCCCCCCTCACCCCACCTTCCCCTTAACTCTCCCGGTGACGTGTGCGGAGCGACCAGCCCTCCTCGGGGCAGGGAGGAGGAGGAGGACGAGGAAGAGGAAACTCCCGTTTGACGAGCTCCACGCACAGCATGACCCCTGACCCCTGACCCCCCCCGCGGGAAAGGGTCACCGGCGGGTAGAGGTCACATGACGTTTTGACGGACAGGCTGCAGCGCGGAGTGTGTGTGTGTGGGAAAGCCCAGCTGTATTTTTGACCCGCTCCTGTCCTCTCTCTGTATTTTTTTCCCCGCAATTTCTTCTGAAATTACACCTTACATGTCCAGAGAAAAGACCCCCGACGGACTGGAGGACGTGATTTTTCACCCCAGTGACTGACACTCCGGATGACCTCTGACCTGTAGACTTGGTGTAGGCCTTAGCGCCAGGAGTACCAGAGAATTAAACCTCTTCAATTACTGGGCAGTGTGTGTGAGCGTGTGTGTGTGTGTGTGTGTGTGTGTGTTTGTGTGTTTGTGTGTTTGTGTGTGAGGGGGGGGGGGGTCAGGGGGTTTCACTTGCAAGCATACTTTTTGTAAATACCCAGATGGAACACCAAGAGGTTTCAATGCTAGGTACGTTTCGGAAGACAGCAGTTGAGCTGTACAAATCTTTCACATGTACGTACGTTGTGTCACAATGATGGTTGACAGGTCGTGCTTTTTTAAGGACAATACATTTTTCCTCTTACAAACCCGGAAGTGATACGTCCTATACTCTGTAAGTGTTGACTGTGCCCAAAATGGCCCCAGAAATCAAACTCCAGTATCTCCAACATGAGGCATCTTTTCTGAAACAAACGCTAATTTACAGACTGGGACGCTCGTAAAACGATTGCAGTTAGATGCCATTTGTGTAATTCTGAACAGTATACGGTAAATCAAAAGAGGGTAAACTAATTTTAGCACACACACACACACAGAATCCCTGTGAACTAATCAGTGCATGGGTAGAGGGCAACCAAGAATGTCTGCCTAAAAGGGTTGAGGCCCTCGCAGCGAGGGGGAGAAGGAACCCATCAAAACGCGGTAACCATCTCGGGAAAAAACGCAAGCGAGTTAAGAATTTAATGGTTCGGAGGGTTTTTATGAAGACACTCAAGTCGCGTCGGAGTAATGAATTCCCCTCTGAAAGGTCACTGCCCCACTGACTCTATAACCCACTCACGCTGGGAGAGAAACCTGAGATTATTCATGAACGCACTCAGCGGGGATGAGGCAGTAGGGACGTAATTGCACAGCGACTGCGGTGGTGAAGGGGCCCGTCAAGATTTATCACAACCGTTACATTTGTCGAAATCTTTTTACAGACGGTGGCGAATTTGACAGGCCTGCTTTTATGCAATATTTTATGCACAGATAAAATGTCTGGTGCCGAAGTGACTAGGAAGGGTATATTTTCTCGCTTACGGTTTTTACAGAGTGGCTGCAGGATAAAATTGAACGGTTTGACCTAAAACCCTGGCCTGGACTAAAAAAACGACATAAAAATAAATAAGCCTGATGCGTGATGATTCAATTTGAAATCGTTAATCTACGCAATCGTTAAATCTTGATTGTGGAAATTCGACACACAAAATGGCCGAACGTGATCCTTGTTGAGCACCTCGTCACCAACGCGAGTCATCACAACACTTTTCGGGGACAGAAATGTAGTTTCAGCCGTTGAACAGCGTCTGATTGGTCCCTCTTTTCACCAAGGAGAGACAAGTGAATTTCATTGGACGTTCACCTTCAGTCCGTCTCCTCGTCTTTCTGAATCCGACTCTACTCGATATCTCCTCAGAGAAGCAAACACAGTTACCATGGTAAACTTAAGCACAACCGTTGAGCTGCAGACTGAACATAATTACCGAGGTCACGATTCAGACTCACCAAAATGCGTTTCAGAAAAGCTCTTCGAAATTCATGCTCAGATTCACAAGCGACTATGTTTGCATGTAGGCAATATTCTGAAGGCTTAAGGATTCAGAATCTTCTAACTATGAATTTGAACCTGCTATTTACAAATAGTTTCAGTATCCACAGGATTTTTTTATAGGAACTGAAAAATGAAGCGTTCTTCTTGTAACCACCACACAAGTATACAGCAGGACAGTTTAGCGTGGAGTTCTTGTTCAGACACTCAGCAGAAAAAGTTTATTTTAGTTATCTTGCAAAACAATGAGTCATAAGACATACAGTTTGATTGCTTGCTACATCAGTACTAGTAACTGTACTAGGAACTGTATATACTTTTGTGTCCAGAGTTGTTTGTAAGGTATGTGCATTCCAAATATATTGTTTATGTGGGTAATATAAAAATCAACAGAATATCCCATGCCTTCATTTGAAGCCGTCACATTTGGAACACTGTAAGACTGATATTTCAAACTCGTGGCCAGGTTTGTTTTTAATAACCGGACCACACATATAGTTATTGAACATATTAATACAATAATTCTGGTATGCATGTGAACGTGGCCAATTTTTTTGACTGGAATTCTAATTTCTGGAAAGTAGATTTTACCAGACATAAACTTTCCACAGTTGGCAACAGACTGCAAAACAAAACTTTCTTACCAGAAACAGAATATATATACAGAATATCTTTCATGTCTTGCACAAGTGCCAGGATAAGTTGGTCGGAACACACACTTTGACACAGTGTACAACAATGGAACAGCAACAGACTAGCTTGTGCCCAGCAAAATACATCACAGTCAGCAGCAATAACCTTAGTTTAACTTGTAAACAGAATAATTATGGAACCTTCTGCCTCCTATCTTTGTCGTTTGAAACGGTAGCTCAGAATAATTTGTCATGGGTGTGTAGACCGAGTCTCGTGTAGACCGTTTGTTGCAGGATACTTTGCACTTGTTCCAGTTGGCCTATCAAATTGGAGGCTGAAATTCAGCCAGTCGTACGACGGCGTACTGCTGAGTGGATTAACTTCAGCCTGTTGTTCGGTTTTTGGTGTCGTGTTTTAATACCTGATCGTTTTGTGTCCTTTCTTTCCAGTGCAGAGACAATGGTATATATGAAAACGGATGGGGATTTTAGGAGGAATTATGACATATTACGTGTTATTGTATTCCTTTGGATGTTGTTGCCCATACATTCGGCTAATATATTGCGTAATGATCAATTTACCTTTTTAATCTATGCAATTTGGAGATGGTTTCAGATGTAATTTGTAGCACTAGTTAGGATTTGCTTTCACTGTTGGTGGGGTGATGTCATCTAATTATGTTATTAAAAATTGAGGATATTTCCTGATTATGTACTAAAATAATAAAACTTCCCCTCTGTTGAGAACCATTATTGATTCTTCCCCCTTTCCTTCCAAGTGCATAATGAATACATGAAAAACAACCCCAGGCTTTATGCTTATTTTTTTCCTCCAAAATTGGAATGACTAGCTCTCAAACTGTCTTGTGGTAGGTGATGCAATATTAGCTGCAATTCTCTCTCCCCTGGTAAAGACACTGCACACCACACCAGTGCTCCTGTCAGCCAGTCAGTCTAGGACTACTTTTGAGCAAAACAATCTGTCTCTGATTAAGGTTACATCTATACACCTTTGTGTACTGTATGCACCTTAACATTTTCTTTGTGTGTGTCCCAACACATCCTGAATGAAAACTAGCCTACTGGGTAAAGTACTCGGAACTGGGACTCAGAAGGTTGGTGGTTCAGGCCCCAGTGTAGCCATGATAAGATCTGCACAGCTGTTAGGCCCTTGAGCAAGGCCCTTAACCCCACATTGCTCCAGGGGGGACTGGCCCCTGCTTAGTCTATTCAACTGTAAGTCACTTATGATAAAAGCATCTGGAATACCTGGAACGTAACATCATTTAAAACAGTGCTACTCCTAGCATACATGCAATTTTAACTTTTGATCACACTTCCAAAATGCCACTTTCATAAACCATAAAATATGCATACCGAGTATAAACAGGAGACTAGAGCATTGCATTTACATTTTTTTCAATTTAAAAATGCCACAACACTGACTTGATTTCTTATAAGAGGATCACGTGATATTGAAACGGTCACCACAGCCTGCAAAATGGTCTTGCGTTTTATTGAAAATTACATTTGTACAAAGCAATTCAGACAGCAAAGTACATACAACTTGTACTGTAGCAGTTTTTCTGACAATATTACAGAAAACGAGAATAAGGAAACACAAATTTCAACGCATTTTCCTATTTGAAATATAGACAGTGGTGAGGAATCACACATGGTTGTTATACATTAGGTTAAATTCAAGACGAAACAGCACATACTATCAAGACCACTACACGAGAAATACTGCATCACTCCCCAGAAATGACCTTC
This sequence comes from Conger conger, assembly GCF_963514075.1. Lineage (NCBI taxonomy): Eukaryota > Metazoa > Chordata > Actinopteri > Anguilliformes > Congridae > Conger > Conger conger. Next base: position 4,491,892 of record NC_083763.1, on the reverse strand, counting down.
CATATTTGGCACTATCGGCTATCCGTGTCGGGTGGCCATCTTTTTGACGGGAGATAAGTTTGTGCCCATCTTGCATATAGTATTACCACATAAAAAAAATTTAGAATGGCCTTTTCAACATAACTTAAAAAAAACAACAAAAAAACATTCCAATTAGTTAAATATATCTTCCGAAGAATGAGTTAATAAACCCCGTCATTACTGTGACCTCATTCCCAAGGATAGCCAGGCTTTGGTACACAACCTCTAAGTGCATCACTGCCGAATTCATCCGACTGAACATGCTAAAGCTTTCACCCAAACAACAAACTGCCATTTCAGGTCAGCCAATTTGTACCACTGCAGACTTTATTTTTTGGCTAACGGGTGTGTGTCCTCACACAGTGCCGATCTTGAAAGCAGTGGGCTCTTTCCAAACCCTTATTTTTCTCCTCTTTTATCTTTTACTTGCTACTGACCCAGGAATCGATCGAGGTACGCCGTCTTTAAGGACATTCCAACCCCGTTCGTTAAATGTTCCTTCTCGGAGATAGAATCCCCGTCTTTACTTGTCTTCTTTCAGGAAATGAGAAAAGGAGAAAAAACAGGAGGAAAATAAGGGATTGAAATGAGCCTAACGTGTGATGAGACTCACCCGCCATTTTGATTAGTGAGTCGTGAAGGTGATTCAGTTCAACAGACACTCAGGGCTGGGATTACTGGAGTTCACCCCATAGCGGAGAGCTCCACAGGGCAACCGTCTCAAGACGTAGCTACTGCTGCGAACACATCGACTCAGTCTGCCTGTACCGACGCAGTCAACCGACGATAAGTGAGGAAACACAAGCCTAGAGGATGTTTTATATCTGAGGGATGACAAACTACTGCCTGCATTGAGGTTTTACCACAGAGAAATTTACCATAGACGGCGTTTAGACGAGTGATCCAGAGTTCACGGACATTTGTGTATCAGTCAGAATTTTACTGAGACGGTATAATGAGAAATTCTCACAGAAATCAATTTTTGTTTTTGCTGCAGCGTGAATGATCAAGGCCCTTTTTGAATTCAAATGTATTCCCTAAATAGACTTCCTCTAGATTCCAACTGATGAGCTGAGACACTCGAGCAACTGAGAAACAGAAATAAAATGGAAAAATTAAGATTTTAAACAAGCACTCTGATTTAAAGTTAGTTTACAATTAGGGTGTAAATAACACAATCAGGAATAATTCAAGGGCAATACAACTATATCATTAGGATTGATGTCCCTAGTTGAAACTGTATCTTTGAACTGTATGTCATTCAAACTTTAAAAAAAACTACCTCATCTTATCCCTATTACCAAACCTAACACTTCATCAGCCAAGGAAACTGTTACAAAGTGAACTTGCATGAGACACAGTAAGTGTCATTTCACAGGACAGATTTAATTATGGTACAACAGCAAATGCATATTCCTTGTTTGAATATATTTTGTGAGTTCTAAGTAAATTACAAGCTTAGTCATTTAAGTCAGAGGAGCAAAAATGATTAAATAAGCCAGGATTCACGCAATTGCTGCGCACACACCATAAGATCAGCGCAACTGTTGGGCCCTCGAGCAAGGCCCTTAACCCCACATTGCTCCAGGGGAGATAGGCCCTTGTTTAGACTAGTCAACAGTAAGTCGATTTGGATAAGTGTCGGCTAAATACCGGTAATCTGCTGGCATGTCATACTCTTGACACGGATTTGAGTACGACGTGGATTTCATGAATAAGGACAACTCAAGTTAGACTTGCAAATACAATTTTGTGATTCCCAAGCTGTATACGCAAGACAAATCAGAAGAATAATGTGGAATGTAGGCCAAGTTAAGCACAAACAGAAACGGCAGTTGAATGCAGTGAGCGGAAGAGTGTTAACTGTGGTGTAAATGAGGGAAAGCAAGGTGTTGTTGCTGCTAACGGAGCTAAAACTCGACTTAATTACACTCCTTCAGGGGTGTGTCATGCACCTAGACACCTGCTTCTCAAGTACAGGCCAGCCTTAGAAACCACACAAAGTGAAGGTCAAAGGGCAAAACTGATCTTTGGTCACAAGAAGAGGTATATTAATTCCTCAAGACAGTGCCTTGTCAGGCTGCAGCTAGATTCAATTGAATATTTGTTCACATCTTTATGCATGATGTTGTGAATTTGATTAGTGGTCGTACAGTGAAATAGTGACATTATAAGAGACATCCTGGTACATGGTACTTCAATTCTTTTTTTCTTTATTCAATCACAAAATACAGGATTCCTCTGTGTAATATGGAGTGAGTTTTCGGCACACAAGCACAGAATACAAAGAATTTGTAAATATCCGGACAGGACCGGACCAAGATCCTACAGCAGATCAAAATTTCCACCTGTGGAAGACAGGCCTCATCCAAAAATAAACAGGAACAAGATGGCACGCTACTGTCAAAACGAACCTCTTAAATTAAGAGGCCTGTGTCCTGGAAACCGTTCGAACGCTTCATCGATCCACCCCTTTCCCTGCTCTGCGGGTTTATATAGACCCAATTATACCAACGCCACGACGGTGGAAATGAGAAGGACAAACAGTACTGTGCAAAAGTCTTGGGCACCTGTATAACATTCTGTACAGATAAGACTCTTTAAAACAATAATTCAATGAAACGTCCTAAATAAAATTTTTTGGAAAATGAATATTTGGAAATCTCAGATGTGTTCTTATATACTAACACACACAAAAAAATAAACATATATATAATAAAGTCGAGGGTGCCTAAGACTTCTGCACAGTGCTGTACATTAACGCCGCTGAACCCTGGAGGGGAAGCAGGCCCGAGACACGCCCCACATCGTCCCCGAAATCAATCACCCCCCGACGGGCGAATAGGCGGAACTTCTTCCGAACCCGACTTCTAATTCTTCCTTTGCTTCCCGAGTAAACCAACGCATAACCGGCATTCAGCCAACGTTTGCTCTGTCACATAAACAACTGGGACGGACATAAAGAATGGAGCTATAGAATTCATAAATGTGATGCGCGCCCTGCTGAAAAGAACCGAGGCTCAAGCTAGATTTAGAAACCGCTGGTTGCTGGTCGACCAGTTCAGACCAGCTCTCAGCTCAATGTGGTTTAGCTGGTTGACCAGTTCAGACCAGCTCTCAGCTCAATGTGGTTTAGCTGGTTGACCAGTTCAGACCAGCTCTCCGCTCAATATGGTTTAGCTGGTTGACCAGTTCAGACCAGCTCTCCGCTCAATATGGTTTAGCTGGTTGACCAGTTCAGACCAGCTCCCAGCTCCACATGGTTTAGCTGGTTGACCAGTTCAGACCAGCTCCCAGCTCCACATGGTTTAGCTGGTTGACCAGTTCAGACCAGCTCCCAGCTGGACTTGGCTTGACCAGATCAAGCTATATTTCAAAACAGCCGGTAGGTGATTGACCAGCTCATACCCAGCTAGACCAGTTTTATGACCAGCTCAATTGGAGGTTACACCATTTCACCGTCACGTATTCAGCAGACTACGAACTATACACACAGCCACTAATATATTTAACAGGAGCTCACAGCTAGAATAATTCAATGTTTATTTCATGCATGTCGATTGCCAGGAATCACAACGGGCGTGAAGTCAATATCTGAAACGTACAAGCAAGGACAACAAACGCACGCTACGGCTATTAATGTGGCAGCTAAAAATAAAAATTATTGAAAGAGTACCGATTTAATAAAAGTTCCTGTACAACAGTGAAGATGGGATCGTACATAATTTAGTTGACTGTAGTTCCCGGCACCACGACGATGAGAGGCTGCAGATGGGAGTGGAGGCGTAGCGGCCCCAGGCTAAGCCGGCGGGAACGCAGCGGAAGCTCATGAGAAGTGAAGCATCCTGGGCCGGGTTAACGGTGAGTGAATTTAGGTGTGGCGGCGGCAGGCACCAGGCACACGCAGTTGCACACCGAGGACTGGGGGGGGTTTCGTGCCACGGTCCTGCCAAAGCTGAGTTTGGCCCGCGCAGGAAGGGGCCGGCATAATTGGGGTGACATTGGCTCAGGTGGTAGGAGCGGTCGTCTGGCAGTCGGAGGGTTGCCGGTTCGTTCCCGCCCTGGGTGTGTGGAAGTGTCCCTGAGCAAGACGCCTAGCCCCCAAATGCTCCCGACGAGCTGGTTGGTGCCTTGCATGAGTGTGTGTATGAATGGGTGAATGAGAAGCATCAGTTTTACAGCGCTTTGGATAAAGGCGCTATATAAATGCAGACATTTACCATTTACCATAATTGGGCCGCTCCGAGGAGGATTGGCACATACAAAAAAAAAACCCTCTTGAATCACGGCTCGAGATGATGCGCTGTGAAGAACGGGTTGCCGGGGAACAGGGCGTTAGCGGCGTTTCCTCGACTAACATGGGCGATTGAAATAAGCAGCGTACAATTGGCAACGAAATTGGGAGAAAAGAAAGGGGGGGGGGGGGGAAATTGGACAGAAAAAAATTATAATAATAGTGAAGACGCCACACATCTCGACACTGCGCAGGTATGGGAACTGTGATGGTGTGACGCTGGGGTGTCCACGCAGCGTTAGGGCCTAGCTCAGCACTGAAGCACTGGATTAAATTGATGAGGGCCTTATCAATTTAATGGGGCGGCCTGTAGCGTAGTGGTTAAGGTAAATGACTGGGACACGCAAGGTCGATGGTTCTAATCCCGGTGTAGCCACAATAAGATCCGCACAGCCGTTGGGCCCTTGAGCAAGGCCCTTAACCCTGCATTGCTCCAGGGGAGGATTGTCTCCTGCCTAGTCTACCTAGTCTAGACACTCTGGATAAGAGCGTCTGCCAAATGCCAATAATGTAATGTAATGTTAATTGAACAGCAAGTTAATTTGATTCGCTGACTCAGGCGATTTAGTCTAGGCTAGAACAAAAGGCTGGCCCCCACACCAACCCTTCTGAGTGAACATTCATCACCCCTTCTGTGTTCACGATAAGAGGGGAGGAACACAGCAGGGGTGATGAATGTCTTCGTAGAGTCGGTCCTAAAATGTTTGGGCTGTTGACATTTGACGGGTGACGCTGGTAATTGGGGGGCATTGTGGGTAGCTTCTGAATTCATGACACTCCCGTATGTACGCTGAACAACTTCACGCATAACCGTTAGTGCCGCACTTTCGCTTATTCATTTGCAGACAACAGCAATAACAGTCATCACAACTTTCAATAGAGGAGAGCGCTTTATTCCTCTGGGTAGGCAACGTCCTAAACCAAGTCTGAAACATTATTACACAAAGGCAAAATTGTCGAATGTAATCTTTACCTTCAAAAAAAAAAAAAAAAGATCCCTGACAATTTAGTACTCGGCAAACATTCTTCCTTTCAAGAAGAAAATATGGACTTGAGACCTGTTTGTTCTCTGCGAGTAGTTTCTGAAGCTTTACTGATTCTTAAGTGCTTTTCTTCTACTTTTAAGGGCGCACTCATCTCCCCAAATTACTTCCATCCAGATCTGCAGATGAAACGGCCACTCTTCCGTCGTAACCGCTTCCCACTCGAGAAATGACTGAATGCAGAGAGCTCTCATGAATACAGGCCACTGTCTGTGTTCAATCAATAACAGATCAGACACACCAGCCACCTGTAATTACCCGTCCTGTGATTTCCATGGATATTTTTCACAAACGCAGCGCGAACACTCACACGAGGCCTGAAGGACTGGCTCCTCTGACAACTGATTACTAGATACGGGGAATAATTTCTATCCAGCAACACGTCGGTACGCCGTGTAACAGCGAGGATTTAGCAGGAGAGGCTAACCGAGCTCACGTTCACACAACCCCGCATCCTGCAGCAACAACACGTTCCGGAGGCTAATTTCACCTCCGTTTTGGAGAACGGGTAACGACTTGTCAAGACGAGGCGCGCGTCGGGTGCGATCGTGCCTCGTTAGGAAAGCAGGTTCACCGCTAACAAAGCAGCGGGGGAATTCGCGATTACTCCACGGCTGGTGTTGAATCCACACTCATCCTCGACTTCGACTGAAAATTAAAAGTAGGACTTTTTCTCTCCTCAAAGAGAAGTGAGTTTAGCAACGAGTAAAATTAATTTGAATTTTTTTTGCTTAGTGATTAAAGCGTAGTAAATGTAAATTTGCCAGGTTTGAATGAGGCCAAACTAATCACACAACAACCAGAAAATATGGCAGAAATGTAATTTATCCATTTGCTGTTTTTTTTCTTTTTTTAATTCCTTCCTTTCATTCTTTAAACAGTGAGCCAAAGTAAAAGAAAAAAAAAAAACACATCTTATTTGTGTTCTTCGTTGTCGCTGTTAAGATGATTAAATTGAGCTATAATTGTAAGAGGGCACATTCCGTCACCAACACAGGTCCCACCATCTCCATGCACAGACAGACAGCAGTCACATGACTCAGGAGGGGGGGGGGGGGGCTAACAGCGTTACACAAAACACAGAGAGAAAGGGGGAGGGGTCACAGACAGGAACTGGGCGTGGCCAGAATAGGAACACTGCATTTTTTTGGAAGCATGCAGGGGTAAGATCCACCATGGGCATTTTGGGGAAAAGGGGGGGCGGAGGTGTGGGGTGAGGGGGACGTGTTGGTAAGCAGACTCAGAGAGTCAGAGAGTTAAAGGCTGGAGGTTTATGTTTCTGAGTCCGTTTCTGCGGGGGGGGGCCGCGGGGGTTCCCGGGCACTGTGCTGTCACTCAAATCAAAGTCCCGCCCAGTGTCCACTTCCTGCGGGTCAGGGTCAAGGTTTACCCCCCCCCCCCCTCTCCCCTCCCCTCCTCCTGAAAGCGCAGGTCAAAGGTCAAAGTTGAAAGGCGGGGAAGCGGGAGTTCTCCGGTGCGGCCAGGTCGGAGAGATAATGGATGGCCCCCGCCATACCTGCAAACAAACACAAAAAGAAAAACACCATGTTGGCTTCATCTGGAAGAGCTCAGCCTGGCAATTCATCATTTCTAACAGCGAGCGTTTTCTAACAGCCTCGCGAAAAAGAAAAAAAAGATCTTGTTTTGCGCTCGCTCCAGGCACTCACAGAAAATACTCCAAAAATCTAACTCGCCGAAAAACGAACAAAGAATCCCTTCGCATTGATTTTGCACCTTTCTGCATTTTAAATGGCCTTTTTGGAGCACAGACCTCTCTGAGTTTCACAATTCTTCAAAAACAGGATGAGAGTGGAGAAACCTGTGCACCCTTGGGGCTGCTACTGACACGAGGCAATCAACACCGTCACACCGCAGAGTCACACCGCAGAGTGGCTCCACAGAGTGGCCCCACAGAGAGGCTCCGCAGAGAGGCAGCACAGAGTGGCACCATAGAGTGGCCCCACAGAGTGGCACCATAGAGTGGGACCACAGAGTGGCACCAGAGTCACACCACAGAGTGGCACCAGAGTGGAACCGCAGAGTGGAACCGCAGAGTGGAACCGCAGAGTGGAACCGCAGAGTGGCTCCACAGAGTGGCCCCACAGAGTGGCCCCACAGAGTGGCTCCACAGAGTGGCTCCACAGAGTGGCCCCACAGAGTGGCCCCACAGAGTGGCCCCACAGAGGCGTGGCTGCTACACCGATTCAGCACGTGCCGTTGTGGCCTCTGCGCTTAATTACTTACACCTGAGTTATACTTTGTCGCTCTAGCTTTTTCCGACAGGTGTAGTGCGACTAAAACTGAAGTGTCACAGTTGCATTAGTACGTCGGTGAAAGTCTGCGACAAGGGTTGCGTTGTCGCTATGGTAACGTGATGTCAAAAAATTTTTTTTTTTTTTTTTAAACATGGAGGAGGCTATCCGTGACAATGAGCTTTAACGTTTCGTCTGGCGGTCCAATCAACACTGGGCGACAGAGTCTGGCTGTGTCCGCGACATAACACAACTCTACAGGCGCACGTCGTTGCGAAAAAGCGCTTTTCACCTTCTTTCAGCCGAAAATGCGTTATGTGTTTCATGACACCTGTCGCAAGGGATACTCTCTCAGAAATAAAGAAAAGTGCCCCGGTACGAAAAGGTACAAACGCTTGTCACTGACGAGGTACCCTGTAGGTGCATACGACTGCACCCCGAGTCAGCAATGTAAAATTTGTTCCTTTTCTGTTTGGAAAACGTACTCATTTGAACCCAAAGAGAACATTACTGTACGTTCCGGGTACCTCCCACGGTCACTTTATTTTTGAGAGTGTATAAAAATCGGACTTAAGTGTTATGACACATCCGTGTGTGCGTTACCTGGGGACTTGGCTCTCGTCTCCATGGGCGACAATACAGGTGTGAAAAAAAAAAAGGCTGGGAGTCTGAACCGCACAGCGGTAATGCGGACCAATCACAGCACACGACTCCACGCTGTGCTGACCAATCACAGCCCAGGACTCCACCCCGGTACAGGAAGGCAGTTTGTTTCCATGGCAACGGAGAGTGAGATTTCCCCCCTCCCCGTACTTCAGTGGGGAGAGAACAGGGCAAGGCGACCTATCGGAACGGAAACCCTAGTACACTGCTGACTGAGCCAAGGTTTTTACCAGGTTACTAACTGAAACTATAAAACCCCGCATGAGCTGGGTGCCAACTTTGAGCCATAAAATGGCGGTTGGTTATACTTGTGGTGGGCGATGTGTAGGTATGTGCCAAGCGAATCAGAAAGGGAAATAGCTTAAAAATGAATACCTCTAAAATAAACACCTAAATGGACTGGTTTCACAGATACAGACAGTATAGCATAGTCCAAAGCATAGTCAATGGAGATTCTCCACACAAAACGTAGTTTCGTCTACGACGAAGCTAAATCTGCGTCTGTGTAACCAGCCCAATATGTTTTAAAATTTTAACGGGAACACGTTGAAATAGGCCCGCTAAAACAAAAACTAATAAACGCACCGTTTTCGAACCTCTCGTCTGTACGACGTGCTTTGCTGCAGTGCAGGTCCAACCCTAAAATAAATCCCCGAGGTGCAGAAATGACGGTCTACGGTAGTTGCAGAGGCCGCCTCTTGCGGCTGAGTTACGGTCGCAATCTGTGATGCACCGCTGCTACGGCTGTGCGCGGGTAACCATGGCCTGGGCGAGCCAGACAGAACAGACTCTAAGTATCCAGGCGCGGTGGAGCCGCGGCTAAGATGCAGCGGACTTGCGGTTGCGTGGGGCGACACGGCTCAGGCGGTAAGAGCAGTCGTCTGGCAGTCGGAGGGTTGCCGGTTCGATCCCCCGCTCGGGCTGTGTCGAAGTGGCCCTGAGCAAGACACCTAACCCCCAAATGCTCCTGACGAGCTGGTCGGCGCCTTGCATGGCAGCCAATCGTCGTCGGTGTGTGAGTGTGTGTATGAATGGGTGAATGAGAAGCATCAATTGCGCTTTGGATAAAGGCGCCATATAAATGCCAACCATTTACCATTTAGTTTGCTGCAGTTGCACACCGAGGAAAAAGCCGAGCCAAGTTTGGCCGGCTCACGTGGAGCAGCATAATTGGCTCGCTGCTCCAGAGGGACGGACTTGGCAGGGTTAGCTGATCGCTGCACAATAAAACGCCTCGGAATCACGGACACTAGCATGAGACGAGACGGCTTGGAGAAGGCGTGTCGCTCTCCTTCGGGCCGCTGAGGGACGGAGTGTGGGCGGTGTATCTAACACTAACTCTAATTGGATTAGACGGGGTACAACTGGCTACCAAATTGGGAGAAAAAGGGAAAAATCTGAAATAAATGTATTTTAAAAATTAATAAATATTTATTTATCCCGTGCTACCTTTGATATTTCCCGCCTGTTCCTTCTCCCTCCGAGCGGGATGTGGACTCCTGTTTGAGCAGGAATTGTAAAACACAAACAGTCCGAGGCTCCTTTAGAAAAGCCTCTCCCATTATAAACGGGCTGGGCTGTAAACGCGCTTTCAATTTGGAGGTTCGTTTCGATTTTATTATTATTGCCGTGGAGCGGAGAGCGCGGGCGAACGCAGACGGGAGCAGAAAAGGCTTTTAATGGTCGCGGGTAAAATGGCGAAAAACATCCACTCTCCCTGCGGTAATGGGGAGAGGACATTGTGCACGGATGCAGAGGGAAAACATCACGTCAATTTCGCCGAACGTCTCTTTCTGGGAAGACGGGCGAGGGCGTATTGAAAGAAATATCTGACTCGGAGGCCATTATGTCCGCTGGCCACACATTCCAGTGAGCGGGAGTGAGAGATCAGGAAGTACTCCGGTCAACAGACGTGCTAAGTCACAGGAGGATGGCTAATGCAATACAGCCTAATTGATAGTACTTGGCATCACACGATTTACTACATCCTTCCGATTATGTGCATTGGACACTCCTGATCAAAACTTGGAAAATGAGTCGGAAGTCTACGGCCTGTAGCGTAGTGGTTAAGATACAGGACTGTGACCCGCAAGGTCGGTGGTTCGATTCCTGGTGCAGCCACAATAAGATCCGCACAGCCGCTGGGCCCTTGAGCAAGGCTCTTAACCCTGCATTGCTCCAGGGGAGGATTGTCTCCTGCTTAGTCTAATCAACTGTACGTCGCTCTGGATGAGAGCGTCTGCCAAATGCCATTAATGTAGTACTGCAATTTTCATGTTTGTTTAAACAAGGACATCCATCCATTCTGAAAAAGAAAAGTCGACAGCGGTACAGTTTGTGGTTCGGATTAACTCAGTTGAATCCAGAATACGTTTCTGGCATTTCCGCCAACTGCCGTTCCTGAAAACAAACAACAAGTCGGAGAGACCTTCCATCGTTTCCTCGGACAGCCAGCGTTAACTGACCTTCGAACAGAGAGTACGGCCGGTCGGGGATGCGGCATCCGTGCGTCCCGTAGTCCAGGCACCACTCGGCGAACTGCAACACAAGAGAGGTCAAGAGGTCAGACGCACACTCCCTCGTTAGCGCCATCGTTAGCCCGCTGGTTAGCCACACTAACGAGGCTGTGTACGAGGACGAGCGGTGGGTTCTGTTCCCGCCCACGTTCTGGCGAACGAGGCGGCTACGATCCGCTCCCGACGAGACGCTCGCCCGCTTAGCCGGCCAATTACCTTCGAGCTCGCGACGGGTCTGTGGAGGGGCGACGCCATGGCAACGCGGAGCTTTTCCACGCGGCGGTCAGGATGGCGGTACGTTCCGTTTTGGCCGCGGCCCCGACGAGGGAGTGGAAACATACGGCTCGTTCGGAAGCCAGCTCCCCCGCCGAACCTGGGCACGCTCCACACAGGGACCGGCTCCACGCGTGTGGGGGGGGGGGGGGGGGAATCTCCCATGAGCCAACAGGGCGGGCGCGAGACGCGAGGCTTCAACCGGGTCACCAACCGGAGCCACTCGACCCGGGACAGGAAGTACCGTTCTATAGGTAGCTGCAGGTAATACAGAAACCCTGTCTCCATAGCGCAGCTATGCTTCCTATAGCAGAGCTTAATCAAAATGGCCACCACCAATTATCTGTATTCCGCTGGGTAATGTAGTCATTAAATCATTAGGGACAGGCTGAAAACTACAAGTTAAATTAAATTAGTTATTTTCTGTGAGAGCGAAGTGTCACTCGTAAGTGCTGTTCCCGGAGGGTGAGGGAGGGTGAGGGAGGGTGAGGGGGGGGGCAGATTGCTTTACTAACCCCCCGACCCCCCCCCCCCCCCCACCCTCGAATTTCAGCGGCCCTCAGTGAGACACACCTGCCCACGCACAGTTCTCTGTGTTTCCATGGCGCCCGCAGGCTGTCCCTGTTTAATCCCGAGGCCGGTCGCTTGTGCCAACGTGACGTTGCCCAGCTCCGACGCGGTAACACCGACGCAGAAAATCCTTCCGGATCTCTCCGTCAGGACAGGGGAAGGGAGGGACAGTCCGGTCCCCCAGGACCCCCCCCCCCCCCCCCCCCCAAGCATCGACAGAGAGGGAGAGGAGGCCCGAAAGAGGAGACTTTGGTACACTCCGGGGAGGAACATTTTTGTTCTTCAAAGATAAAATTTTCCAAATATACTCTGAAAGTACAGTAATATTCTCTTTGGGTACAAATGAGTATGCTTTCCAAGCAAAAAAGGTTAATTGCACATTGCTGGCTAGGGGTACAATTTTAGGTACCTATAGGGTACTGCCACACTCCCACACTCTGAGGGGCCTCCTGTACCTTGCTGGCGCGGTAGAGGTACTTCTTCTCTTGGGTCTGCTGGTTCTCTCACACTCTCACACACTCTCACACACTCTCACACACTCTCACACACTCTCACACACTCTCACACACTCTCACACACACACACACACACTCCTGTACCTTGCAGGCGCGGTAAAGGTGCTTCTTCTCCTGGGTCTGCTGGTAGAGGGCCAGGAAGGCGTACCCGTTCCCCGCCGTGCCGTGACAGATCCCGTAGCCCTTCCGGAGGAGGCCCCTCTGCCAGATCACCTCCCCGCAGTCCTGAGCGTCCTTCAGGTACTTCTCCTCCTTAAACACCTGGGCCAGGGGAGGAGGGCGTGAGATTAGAGTCTACCCCACCCGACCAGCGTGTCCTACAGGTATTTAAACACCTGGGCTAGGGAAGGAGGGTGTGAGGTTAGAGTCTACCCCACCCAACCAGCGTGTCCTACAGGTACTTCTCCTGCTTAAACACCTGGGCCAGGGAAGGAGGGCGTGAGGTTAGAGTCTACCCCACCCCACCAATGCGTCCTTCAGGTACTTCTCCTCCTTAAACACCTGGGCCAGGGGAGGAGGGCGTGAGGTTAGAGTCTACCCCACCCAACCAGCGGGGTGTGCTTTCAAATGGCAAAATGATAAAGGGACTGACATTTATATAGCAATTTCATCCAAAGCGCTTTACAACTGATGCCTCACACTCACACACCAACAATGACAGGCTGTGACACAAGGCACCAATCAGCTCATCGGGAGAAATTAGGGGTTAGGTGACATGCGCAGGGGTAGGGGATCGAACCGGCAACTGTCCCAACTGCCAGACGGCCGCTCTTACCTCCTGTTATGTCAACATCCCGCTGAGTCCTACCTCATTTAAAAAGTGGTGAAGGTACCGGGGTAAATAGGTAAATTCTGGCTGCTCTGTGGCTACACCTGCTGACAGCACACATCTTCATCTTGCATGTTATTTTCCCACTTTTGTACAGGTATTTGTGTAATTTTGAGTGTGATTTCCGTGCCTCGTCCCCAAATCAGGTGAATGTGTGGTGTTTTTTTAGGTGTGCTGGATGAAGGCGGGTGAGCTGCAGTGGAGCATTAGGGAGACGGACGGGCATAACGGGGGCGCATGCGTCATGGCGGAGGTCAAAGGTCAGACGCAGCCCCCACCAATACCGGCGCTCCTTCCACTCGCCGTTCGTCTGGAACGTCCTTCGCGGACGGCTCATTACGGGCGAAAAAAGTCGGAGGAGCGACGAACATAAAGAGAGGTGAAAAATACACAATCGGGAAGAGCCCTGTTATCCAACCCCCGGAGGTGCGTTAACAGAGTATTACACAAATGAGTCCATATGTGTTTCCCAATACACAGAGGCTTTAAATGCAAAGAGCCGAAACGCGAAGGGGGCCGCGGAGCCAACATGGAGTCCGCGGGGACGTCTCCAAGGCCCAGGCCTCCATTTACATCCCTTCACAGCTCGGCTCCCAAGATCCTCCTTGTGTCTGTCTACTGGGGTGCATGCTGGGATACCCGGGCCAAAGCATTCATTATACCTGCCTCCGAGCAGATACACGGCTCATTTCGCAAAGTGCTTCAAACTCCCCGTTCTCTGAAAAAAAAAAAAAAAAAAAACAAACGAAAGGAAACACCCACTCGTGTGTCTGGAGAGCGTTTCACGCTTGCTGCGGATAATGGAAATGAAATCTCGCTGCTGTTAGGGGGGGTGGACAACAGCATCTGCAGATGCCTATTTTATTTTTATTTTTTTGACAACCAGTAGTTAAACATTCTGGCTAGGTTTGCAGAAAAAAAAGGTCAAAAGGCAGATGACTGCAAACGTCAGGAAGGAGACTGGCAGGTGGAGAACCTACAAAGACAGGCACACCTCGCCCTGCGATGTGCTGTCCACACTCATCATCGACATCGACCTGACGGTGGGGTCGAGCGCATACACCTTCGGATCTCCGCCATCGGTCAGCAAATCCGCGGGAGCCGAGGCGGATGGGACCCGGGACGGGTAGCGCATCGGCGGGGAGACCGAAACCGCTCGTGCGATTCCGGGGGAATTCTTCAAACGCCGCCACTGGCCAAGGACACCTTTCCACGGCAGAGCGGAGACAGCACCTGAAACGGGAACTCGGAACGACGGCGCTGAAGGTCCCTGGAGTCCGACGCTCCGTAATCGTAACTCACCCCCCCCGGTCCGTTTTTATAGACGCGCTTGCAAACCGGAGTCTTTTTTTATTCGGTGTATAATGATGAGCAACGATTTGGAAAACCGTGTCCAATCCTTTAATAGATCAAAAGGCTCTCCGGAGGATACAGCTTCACGACGGCCGTCTTAATCGCGGTGTGACAGGCGTTTTCTGGCTAAGCCGGTTTAACACTTGCAGCGTCTTCCGTTTGGCTCTGCTGCGTGATGGAGAAACGCTAAAAGTTAAAAGGCCTCTTTAAGAGACGAAACTAAGACTCAGGGTCTGGTTTACGGAGACCTTTAGCACATGCAAAACCTCTTAGCACACACAAAAAAATTTGGAACACAACCAATGATTGGTGCAAAGCAAAGACCACAACCAATTATTGGTGTCACGCATACTAAAACCTTTTAGCACATGCTAAAGCTCTTGGCAAATTACAGGCCCTCAGAAACCTGCCCTGCTCCTGTCCAGTGAGCTCCACCGTCTCTCATTTCAGGCTAGTCCCAGTGAAGTGAAATCGTCCGGTTAAGGAGTCTCATGTCGTCTCAAATCTGTCCTGGTAGTAGAGCACCCATCTGATCCGCGTATACTTAACGGGCTTGTAGCGCGTTGGAGCGCATTGCCCTTTTAGCAGAGCTGAACGTGACCCTCGTCGATTTTGGAGAAGAGTCAAACTCCCCACACACGCGAACTCTCCTCCAAACGAAATGGAGGTCAGGGAGGGACAGGACCAGGCGGAAAAGGGCACCTTGTCATTCGCCCGGACAGTAACATCCCTCCGTACCTCAGAGGAGACATTTAAGTTTCCAAATATAAGCCTGGTTCAATTTCAGCCGCGCCCGAAGCCAGGAGGAGTGATTTGTACGCGGCGCTGAAGCGGAGACCCGACGCGTTCTCGCGGAGGACACGGAGGCACCAAGACGCAGAGGACAACGTCACCGGCCCCTTTATCGACCTTTTTCGACCGTCGCGGAAGTTACACGAGCTCGCCCCGGGAGTGAAAACTCACCCGCGGATCAATGCGAGTGCGTCATCCTCACCTGGCAATCACCCCATAAATCTGATATAAAATCCACAGGGTTTTTTTTTTTTTTTTTTTTTTTTTTAATTCTGAATTCATTCCGGCCACTAGGTGTCGCTGTGGATCGCCGGTTTAACCACAGTCACGCCAGGGTAGCAACAGCGCTGTTGAAATTCAGCACCAGCTCCAGCCCGACCACCTTACCTAAAGCAATTGCTTTAATGATCTTCCTATAGGCATTTCAGAGTAATAGGCTTTATGGGATAAACTGGGGAACGGCTTTTTTTTTTTTTTTTTTTTTTTTTTTTGGAGGCCTATTTCACTTTCCCATCGATTTCCGCTTTCCAAGTGGAGTTAAAAATGGAGTTAGCAAACGTAATGACCGCAATAAAAACAGACAACGGTGAGAACACCAGCCTGAGGAGACGGCAACAGGAAAACTAACATCCCAAAATCCTTTTTCCAATCAGCACAATTTTCGTCAGAGTCAGCACAATGTAAATGTTAGAGTCACTTAACCTTGAAGTGACCTTAGCAGCACCGGACCTTTAAGCGTGAGAAAATGCTCACGTACTGGTTTAGTTGGTGAACAAAATGGCTGACTGCTAACGTTAAATTGATTTAGCATTGCTTACAGTTACTCCAGACACAGAGCTATGGCCTCTGGCAGATACACAGTCCATAACCACTGTATCCTCCGGACGCTGTGTCTGTATGATACCGATTCCTTCAGCGCCCACTGAATTACACTGTCTCCGCCTTTCCTGTGTCACCTGTAGGATTCTTCCCAGGTACACACCAGTACTCACCTATATGCGCCCGGACACACCTGTACACACTGTGCGTATGTCCACCTTCAGGGTTTCTCTGCTTTTTACTTTATTACATTACATTATTACATTATTGGCATTTATCCAGAGCAATGTACAGTTGATTAGACTAAGCAGGGTAGACAATCCTCCCCTGGAGCAATGCAGGGTTAAGGGCCTTGCTCACGGGCCCAACGGCTGTGCGGTTTTTATTGTGGCTACACCAGGATTGGAACCACCGACCTTGTGTGTCCCAGTCATTTCCCTTAACCACTACGCTACAGGACGCCCCATATTATTAAACAACAAATACACGTTAGGGACTGGAAACATACAAAATGAGGCAGGCATCTACATTTCAGTCAACACTGTGATATTGCAAAACAAGTACCCCTGTCCCTTTCTCCAAATATTCTCCTCCAAACACAACCGCATAGCTCATGGACCTCCAGAGAAAGCCCTGGTAAATTTGCCAACTCAAGCTATCCGTCGACTCCACGGAGTCCCGGCACGTAACTTTCCTGACGTTAAGTCAACAGACAGGGCCGATACACACACACCGAAAGCTTACTCAGCAGACCCGGGTTAGCGATAGGCCATAAACCTGCCCGGACCAATTAGCATAAAGCAGGGCAGATTTAGTGCTGAGCAGGGTCTGGGGAAGAGCAGGATGAGAGCAGAGCACCCGGCCCTCTCCACTGACAGTATCAGGGATCAGAACAACGGGACCCAGCCGCAGGACCACCAGATTCAGTTCAAAGTCTTTACTGTAACTTTGGCAGGTTAAACAGGCGGAGGTCGACAGCCAGCAAACAGAATCGGCGAGGGGTAAGGCAGTTCGTGGTTAATAATCCAGACAATGGGTCAACTCTCCAGCAAACAGGATGGGGTTGATAACAGGCTGGCTAAGCAGGCAGAAACAGAATCCAAAAATCAAAAGTCGATATACAAAAACAGGTCGATAAACTAAGGGTCAAAAGTGGAAGATGGAATAAACGAAACGTGGAAGTCGGGGGCGAAACGGGTCGTAACAGAAATCAATCAGATAAAGCTGTATGGATAATACACATAACAATCTGGCAGGGAACTGAACAAACAAAGGGGTTTAAATAACACAGGTAGCGAGAGGGAATGGCAATCAGGTGTGGGAAACAATCAGGAAGTGAAACAGGTGAAACAAATTAATGAAGTGAAACTAACTGACAGGAAACGCTAACGACTTAGACAAAACCGAGACACTGAAAAACACAGAACTTAACAGACAGAGCACACCACGTTACATACTGCACCGAGAAGGGGGGTAAAAGCTCACTTTCAGGAACCTGCATTTGACGCTACACGCTAAAGAACATTCTGGAAAACACATTTTGTGACCTGCTGAATGTATTGACCCAAAAATGCATTTTGAGTTTTAGAAACTACTCTAAAGTGGAGAATGCAAGCTTCCTAACGATACCAAAGTTAGCTCTCTATTCCAGGTATCAAGGGAGTTGTATCCCCCTTGCCTTTTGAGTGCCAACAAGCCATGTTTTTGAAAAACATATTGTTAAACAAAATGAAGATGAAAGTCTAAAACTGGAACATGACATGTGATGTAGTCGCCGTACACCAGCACTGCTCAGCTCCCCGTCCTGCGGGCCGCAGTGTCTGCGGGTATTTGCTCCTACCGTGCGCTACGCCGCCTGATTTCACTCATTATTTCACCTGCTCTGTTCGGATAATAATCAGGTGGCGTGGCGTAAGGTTGAAGCGAACGCCTGCAGACACTGCGGCCCGCAGGACGTGGAGTTGAGTTGCGTAGCGCTGTCGTAGATGCATTAGCACGTTAGCACGGCGTGCTCAGTCCGTGATTGGCCCCATGGGCAGATGGTTCATAACATAATGGTGAGAATAGGCCATTCAGCCCAGCAATGCTCGCCTTTCCCTAGCCCTAAGTGCGCCTACTGCTTGGTTTGCCTAAAAGTTAAATAGTATATAGCGCCGTATCAAGCCTGGTCTTGAAAGCCCGCAATGTTTCTGCCTCCACTACTGTCCTGCCAAGCTATTCCACACAGTGACCACTCTCCGTGAAAAAAAGACTTCCTGATGTCTGTGCGGAATGTATCCAATTTCCATTTATGCCCCCTCATTCTCAGGACCACAATGGAAATAAGTCTGTGACTTTATTGTGTTATCCTTGACAATTTTTTAAAGCTGTGATGTTGTGATGTTGTTAAAGCTTATTGCTTTAATGTTGCCCAATAAACTAAACTAAATTAACCAAGCTCACCCTGAAGAATCTGTAGTTCACTTTGTTAATCTCTTTAATGAATTTAAAAGCCTCAATCATACCCCCCCCCCCCGCGCCCCAAGTCTCCTTTTAATAATTTTAAAGAGATTAAGCATCATAAGTCTTTCCTCATAACTTTTATCTTTTATAAATGAAACTAATCTGGTTGTACTTCTCTGAACCATTTCCAGTGCCTCGACTGTACATCTTTCTGGTAGTGCAGTCCCCAGCCCTGCACATAGTGCTGTCTGACAAGGGTACTAAATAAGGATTGTGTTTCTGGAACATCTTCCTATAGGCATTGCTTATAGGTACTCGAGACACAAACCTATGGCCTATGCCTCGGTCAAAAAGTCTCCTTTTACTTAGCTTAAAGACTTAACTTTTATGCATGGACTCAATCTGGTTGCCCTTCTCTGAACCTTCCTCACACAGTGTTGTCAGATAAGGGCTTCGTATTGTATAGGGATTGTGTTTTTCCGGAAACGGGCTTCTCACCTTGTGGGCCATGAGGAGCATGTGGACCACCCCGGGGGCACCGTGACACCAGTGCACCAGGCGGTCCGACTCGTTGCTTAGCGACGACGGGTAGTTCCCGGAGCGGAACTTTTTGTGGCGCACGTAGTCCACGCTCGGTCGCACCAGCTCCGTCAGCGTCTCCTGGCTCACGCCGGCGCCCGGCTGCGGACACAAACGCACGATTTCGGTGAGAGCAACGCACATCACACGCATAAGTCATTAAAAATGATAAGTCCCTCGCATTTATACGGAGTTCTCTAGCATGTGCGAAAACCTCTTAGCACATACGGAAGGAGTCACACAAACAACCAACGATTGGTGCAAAACAAATACCACAAATGTTCTTGGTTTTGCACAAATCCATAAATGGCAAAACACTGTAACACTAAACCAATATAGTACGTGACTGTGCTTGGATGGGCTAAAGGTCTTAGCAAAGCAGGCCCTCAGACTCAACTACGCTAACGTATAGTGCTTTTCTCACCAGCCGGTGACTCAAAGCCCTTTACTGCAATGGGGGAGAAACTCTCCTCAACCACCACCAATGTGCAGCACCCGCCTGGGTGATGCAGCGGCGGCCATTTTGTCCCAGAGCGCTCACCGTACATCAGCCTCCTCTACAGTCAGGGTGCAGACAAGACTACAGTGCCGCGAAGAACTATTTGCCTCCTCGATGCCCGATTTCCTCTATTACTTCGTATTTTTCACACAGAATGGCATCAACCTTTAGACCAAATGTAATATTCATTTTTTAAATGACCATGTAATATCTGTAATAGAAAAGTTATTAAACACCCAAACAGCCCAGTGAAAAAGACATTGCCCCTTAATCTTAAAAGCTGGTTGCACCACCTTACAGTAGCAATAACACACGCGCACACACACACACTTTTTAATACCAGCATATGAAACTGTATGCCGAAAAGCAAACCGCCAGTCTCAGTTCCACGGGGAACGCTCTCCCCTGCTGAGTGCAATTTAATTTCAGCAAATCTGGCACCCCTCGCACAGGGATAATTTAATCTGCGCTGAAGAATACATCTCTTTACTCCATTTCAGTGTTTATCCAAAGACACCATTATCATGCAGCTCCCTTCTCTGTGATCTTACAATACATTACAGCACATTTACAGTGCATCTGGATGAGCACATTACAACAAATGCAATATTAACTGTCAGAGGATATAACAACACGTATGACATTAACTGTCAGCGCATATTACACCACACATGACATTTACTGTCAGAGCATATAATGCCATATAATGACATCAACTGTCAGCGTATATAATGCCACATAATGACATCAACTGTCAGCGTATATAACACATATGATATTAACTGTCACAGCATATAACACCACATATGATATTAACTGTCAGCACATATAACACACACATTATTCACTGTCAAAGCGTACAATATAACAATATATATGATATTAAGTGTCAGAGCATATAATAACATAATATGAATCTGGCAGACTGTTCTGGCAGAGAACTATCAAAAATAAAACAATAACACCATAGGCCATATGTATGTCCAGTACTGCCAATATAAACTTCTATTACAGTTATTAATACTTGCCTTGTTTAAGAGTGCCAAGTAAATATAATTTTCAACTCCTAATCTCATAAACACCAGGAACAGCCAGCTGTTAATACCACAGTGGTTTCCTTTGATGGATCACTCAGTTAATTATGCAGATCAGGAGTGGGGGAATTTTTTTTTTCATCACTATCTTTGACAAAGGATTGAAAATACAAGCTGCTTAACTCCAAATGTACGCTTTTATGCGTCGTTATTAGCGCGTTGTGTTGTCAAAACAAATTTTCCGCAGACTTGGATCAGCACTGCAACAGCCAAACAAAAGGCTTTTGTCAGAGTGGCCGACTACACCTTCAATAACAGAACGAGATACAATGACCACAATTGATGAATCTAAAGCGCCACTTAAGCCTTCTTTGCATTAATTTGAATGTCCTTATCGCGGCGCGGATAATCGGGAGGTGTAAAGAGAGAGATTACAAAGTCGCCTCGATTCCCCCGCGGTGGCGAAACGGAGCTTCACGCTGCGTTACACGGAGCGCGCTGCTGTTCTCGGAAACGGTGAGCGCGTGCGGAAACAGACACTCTGAAAGTGAAACCGAGCGCGTGCGACAACAGACGGCTTCTTAAAGCGAAACGCGCGCACGCCGTTCGGGCGCGTACACGCCGGTTCTACCTTCTTATCAAGCAGCCCACGCACAACCATAACAACGTTGATTTCTGAAAGGCTGCTTAAGGACGGAGTTCAAACGCGAGCAGAGTTAGTTTTCTCAGGGGTTTGGGTTACGTAGGGCTGTAGAACAGTGGAGACTGTTGCAGGTAACTGCAATGTTAACGGGCGGGACAGCACACTGTTAACACACAGACAGTGGAGACAGCCGCAGTGAGGGAAACAGGCTGATGTGGTCTTAATGATGTTTACATCCCCCATCATGTGGACTTTCTGTCTAATCTGTGGATCTGCGAAGGAGAATGATGAGGCGTGGGTGTCGGGGGAGGGGGGGGGGGTAGGGGGGGGTGCTCACACAGACACACACACACACACACGCACACACACACACTGCAGTCTGTAGACCGGCCGACCAACCAAATGCATCATTATTTCGGATTCCAATACTTGACACTGCGTTCAACTGATCTTGCCTGGCGTGACTGATCCCACCGATCGCACCAAAAGGCAGGGTCTGTGCTTCATTTCATAGGCTCCAGTACAGCAGACAAGCTCATTTAAGCCTAGAAAAGTATCTGAGCCCAAAACAATTACGTAACTGACCCACGGGGTCCGGCAGCCGAATACCCTCCAGAGCCACAGACAAGTTTGCCCCGCAAGGGCAGGGGTTCGACCACCCCCCCCGCCACGACGGTAGCTTCTGAGCCGTGAGCCTTTCTCCATCGCTTACCGTCCATCCGTCTGAATACAGGGAGAGAAAATAACGGAAAAAAAACACAACACAAAAGGAGTGTCTGCTCGAAAATCTCGGTTGAAGCGAATAGCCGGAGGGGTAAGGGCCGTGGTGGGGCGACCTTTCCGCCCGCATCCCTCCGCCGGCCTCTGGGTCCTCCATTTTAAACGAGCTCTCGGACAATTACTGAATACAAACGCACGGCTCGGAGACCTTTCTCTCCATCGCAGGTATGAATAAATAAACATGCAGTGGGGGATGTGGGGGGGGGGGGGGCGGGGGCAGCGGGTGAACTCTGCTCGCGGAAGAAGCTAGAAGAGCTTTCATTGGAGCGGAGACCAAAATCCCACTGCCAGACCCGAACCTCAAAATCAATTCCACCAAATAATTTGGAGACGGGTTATAAATAATGCAGAATTCTTTTTGGAAATATGATGCATCTCAACGTGCTTCATAGCAGGGATCATCAAATCGCAGTCATCGAGGTACGAGAAATGCTGGTTTTCCACCCTCCCTTTACTTGGGAGTGCGGTGTGAAGATGGTGATATTGATTGCCTAGACTAACTCAGCGGTCTTCAATTCCTGGTCCTGGAGAGCCGCAGGGTGTGCTGGCTTTCGTTGTTACTCAGCACTTATTTGATCAATGAAAGCAGTTGATTACAGAGTCAACTCACCTCACCTGGTTTCTTGGGTCTGGATTGGTTGCTGCTATTAAGGGGAAAACAAAAACCAGCACACCCTGCGGCTCTCCTGGACCAGGAACGAAGATCACTCCACTAACTGTTCAGTTAATTACCCGGAAGGGAAAAAAAAACAGGTCTGGATTTGGATTCGAGGGCCAGATTTGATGATCCTTATTCCATAGGTAGAACCAGTACTCACTCCTGCATGCCTCCCCTGCTGCTCGGACCAGACACGAGGCAAAAATCGACGTTTTTTTGTTTCAGCCGGTAAACAGGAAGCTGAGCGATGGCCTAGCATCGTCATGGAGACCAGGGTCTCCGCTGGCGACAAATAAAACCATAAATTCTCGGCGTTTATGAGCGGCCCGCTGACGCACTCCATGCGAGGGAGAGGGATGGGGGGGCGGCTGAACGAGAGCGGGGCCGGCGTCTTTTTAAATCCCAACGTCTCCCGGAGGGCAGCGGAGACAGGAATGAGCTTCATCCATCCCGGGCCACTTAAGGCCAACACACACTCCGTCTCCGCCCGGGTAATGACATCCACTGCAGCGGCAAACTTGCTCTTTTTTTTCCTTATTTTTTCTTTCATGCGGAACGACTCGCTTTTCAAACCGCACTCAAGACACCCGCCTGCCCCAGACACACATACACACATATCAGGGCTCCACACCCTGCTGAAGGCTTTTG